>NW_025547541.1:0-84270 GCF_905237065.1 Salmo salar
GGGGATATACTTCTGTTGGCATTGGATGGATGGTATAGGTTTACACTCTGCTGGTATTGATGGCTGGTGTGTGCTGCCTCGCCACTGCTGGTATTGAAGGGCGGATGGTATAGGTCTCGCCACCTGCTTGTACATGAGATAAAAGTAGGTCTCACACTGTGCTGGTATTGATGGCTGGTATAGGTCTCACTCTGCTGGTATTGAAGGATAGAACACTTGGTGATAGGGAGGTATAAGAGAGAGGAGATGTGTTATGGTTGTTAAATATTATGATATATAAAGCACTTTACAGTGACTTATCTGCTTTTACTTGCTTTATGAATATACATCTGCCATTGAAAATATATTTTTAACAATGCTTACCAAAACAATGGACTTCAAATTAAGATGGCTTCCTCCAAAATAAAACTACAATACCCACTTTGACAGGGTGCTCTCTGCTGTCACTTCCTATGGTGGTAGTCTGTTCAGAGAACCTGAGTCTCAAAGTTGGAGTATAGAGGAAGAGTTAAGATTAAACACTGCGAGGTCAAACTGAGGACAGTTAGTTGTGTTGTGATGACAGAATTTTATTATTAGAGAAGGATTACAGAAGTTGGATAAGAGCCAAGATGCTAGCTGGTTAATGTAAATAGAAAAATCTAAGTTAAAAACGTAGGTAATTATTAATAGTAAGATTAGTAGTACTAGACTTAAAACATGAATGGAGTGAAAAGTCAATCCTGACTGAGAGAGTGAGTGTGTGTGAGTTTGTACCTGTTGTTCCGCAGAAGGAGAGACGCAGGCGGAGGAGAGAAGGAGGAGAGGAGAGACAGAACACAGATCAAACAGCAACATTCAACACAGACCACAGTCTACAGGAGGAGGGAGGAGGAGGGAGGCCTTAGAGACTGCTTCGGCAACAGACAGTCAGAGACTGTTTTTGGACATAAACATAAGAAAACATTAAGAAATTCATTGAGAATCTTTTTTCGCCACAGTCTACAGGAGGAGAGAGAAGAGACCTGTATGACTGGTGTTCACAAAACATTAAACAGAAACAGAACGCCTTGTGAAACAATCAAGACCTCTCAATAATATATTGTTAATCATGACTCAGTTTGTAAATATGAATTTGAGGAATTTGTTGAGTGATTAATTGAGGTTGATATGTAAATAAGATAATTTATTATGTAACCGGTGTAAATGAGAGAAAATAAAGACAGAATATTAATTGTTCTTACCATGAAATTATGGTGATGTTTTCTATAGTGGAACAACTGTTTATACATTCGTTTTCCTTTTTCCATCTTGTACTTCTACAGTCCTGCAGTAGTAGAGTCCTTGTAGTCAGATTCAGTGATGTTCTCAATCAGTAGATCATAGAGATGTTAGAGGTTCCACACCACATTATATCCAGGAGAGAGAACCAAAACTTAGTTGAGTTAATTAGAGGAGTACTGGTACTTGTGAGAACAGTTTATACACATAATGCATAATTAGTTATGTTAAGCCACGTGAGAGTGATGTTGTTCCTGGTTCGACTCAGCTCCACCTCTGCTGCCAGTAGAGATCCCCATCCTGACCGGAGGAAACAGCCAGCAAGTTAGGAAGTGATGGAGGAAACAGCACCTGCTATAGCAGAGGAACAGTGTTGGATAAGGATAAAAATATTAACAAATCTGGTCAACCATAAAACCATCAAGAAATCAATTCTCATCCAGCTGTAAGGCCCAGTAAATTACTACATAAGAATGCAATTGGTGATAGAACACATATCGATCGGTGGTCTGATGGTTGATGAAGACTGTCAGAGAGGAAAGTTTTGAGTAACAATAGTTTTGCTGGTGTTTTTCCGTGTTCATCACTAGATGTACTTTACATGAAAGGACATACACGAAAGCAGCTTATTGGACGAGTGGACATTTTTCAGCTTAGTGTTGTTTCTTTCTGAAATGTGTGAATGAAGGGCAGGTTAGCATCGAGGTGCAAACAGGTTTACACCAATGAATAGTGGAAATATATATATATTTTAGGTGTTCACATAAATAGCAAACACCTTAAGAGACCAACAGACACTTCTGGTCAAGAAAATAAAATCACATGCTCTTGATATCTGAGTTGAACTTTAATAAAACGCACGATTTAATCTGGTTACTTACCCGCCCAGTAAATTCAGAATATAAATAAATTGGGTTTTGATAGAAAAACCCTAGAAGTTTCTAAAACTGTTTGAATGGTGTCTGTGATACAACAGAACTCATTTGGCATTATCCATGTCTGTAGTGAATTGAACTTCTTTATCAGAGACCAGTCATTCTCCTTGTCTGTAGTGAATTGAACTTCTCTATCAGAGACCAGTCATTCTCCATGTCTGCAGTGAACTGAACTTCTCTTCTACATGTCCAATGACATCAGCATGAATCTGTTGTCATGTGGTTTCATCATCTGCTGGTCTGTCCCATTCTTTCTCTATTACCCAGAAGGTTTTTATTGGTTAGAATTTGTATGTAAGAGCTTGGAAATTGTATCCTATCACAGAAAAACTTTTTGTTTGTAATATTTCAATATTTTTTTTCATCTTTTTTTATTTCTTAAAAAATATATTTGAAAAGGTCTACAAAATTATAGTTGTATTGTTATGGACTTCATATTGAGCTACTGCTCATGTCTTATTGTGATTGGTCAATATGTCTGTCATGGCTATCTTCTGGAATAAAATTGATTCCATTGTTCTGTGGTACGAACAAGATCTAGCTCCTAGCCAACATTGAAGTTTTTTTCACATTTTTATTTCTTATGTTATTTGCTCAGAACGTTTCTAGTGTTATAACTTTTGGACATTAGATCGGTGGTCACTCACCAGAAATTAGACCAGAAATTCAACTTCCCTGACCTGGATCCTTTGCTTGGACTTCACGAGGCAAACCCATTCATTCCGGGTGCCACACAAAAACGTTAATGCCGGAGAAGAGGGAGGAGAAGTGGGGCTCAGGCGGCGAAAACCGTCCACCACATCCAAGTATATTGCTCTCAGAAGTTCAGCCCCTGGACAATAAAGTAGACGAGCTCAGGGCAAGGAACTCTGTTCTGAGAAAGATTGAAAAATACTCTGTTTAACGGTCATGGCTCTCCAGATATATTGTCCCCATTCATACAGCCAGCGGGGTTCTCCATTCATCACACCGACAGGAAGAAATAACTCTCCGGTAAAATCAGAGGTGGAGGGGTATGTCTCATGATTATCTCACGTTGTGATTGTGGTAACGTACAGGAACTAAAGTCCTTTTGTTCTCCCGATCTGGAATGCCTCACCACCAAATGCCAACTGCATTACCTCGAGATAATATTATTTTGCTTATTGTTACTGCCGTGTATATTCCCCCCAAGCTGACTCCTCGACAGCTCTCAAGGAACTACACTGGATATTATGCAAACTGGTATCCGTATATCCTGAGGCTGCATTTATTGTAATTGGGGATTTAAATAAAGGAAATTACAGGAAAACGCCCCGAAATTCTCCTGTGCTACACGCGGAGAGAACACACTTGACCATTGATACTCTCTCTTCCGGGATGGCTACAAGACCCTGACATGCCCTCCCTTCGCCAAATCAGATCATGCCTCCATCCTGCTCCTCCCTGCCTATAGGCAGGAACCTAAACAGGATCCACCTGTGGTAAGGTCAATTCAATGTTGGTCTGACCAATCAGAATCTATTCTTCAGGACTGTTTTGATCACACGGATTGGGAAATGTTCCGGGTCGCCTCTGGGAATAGTATCGACGTATACAGTACACTGACTCAGTGACTGGGTTCATCAGGAAGTGCATAGAGGATGTAAGATGTTAAGATGTTTTTCCTACTGTGATGATTAGAACTTATTCAAACCCAAAACCGTGGATAGATGGAAGCAATCAAGCAAAACTGAAAGCGCAAACCACCACGCTTAAGCATGCAATGTGACTAGGAATATGGACATGTACAAATAGACCAGCTATGACCTTTGCAAGGCAAAGACGCAAAATGACAAGCTAAACACAGTCTTTACCCGCTTTGAGGAAAAAAATGAGTCGCCGACATGGGCACACGCTCCTCATGAGGACTGTGTACTCCTGACCTCCATGGCCGATGTCAGTAAAACATTCAAGTGTGTTAACCCTCGCAAGGCTGCCGGCCCAGACGGCATCCCAATCTGCGTCATCAGAGCATACAGTAGGCAGACCAGCTGGCTGGAGTGTTTACGGACAAATTCAATCGCACCCCTATCCCAATCTGTTGTCCCCACTTGCTTTAAGATGTCGACCATTGTTTATGTTCCCATGAAAGCAAAGGTAACTGATCTAAATGACTATCGCCCCATAACACTCACTTCTGTCATCATGAAGTGCTTTGAGAGGCCAGTTAAGGATCATATCACCTCCACCTTACCCAACACCCTAGACCCACTTCAAGTTGCTTACCGCCCCAACAGATCCACAGACGATTGCACTGCACAATGCCCTATCCCACCTGGACAAATGGGTTTTGTACCCATGTTGGTTTATTCTATATGCCGTTGGTTTCGATATTAAACTGCTCCGGCTATTACCTAGTTCTGCTCTCCTGCGTCACTGCCACCAGTCCCGCACCCGTTTACATAAATGTAATAAAATATCAAGCCACACCCTCTTGGCATCCAAGCCACACCCATTCACCTCAAACCACGCCCTCTCTGTATCTAGCCACACCCTCTTGGCCTCTTAGTCATGTTTAGCCTATAAACCACACCCACAAACCCAGACCTCTCTGAAAGGAAGCTACACTGACTGGTATGACCTATAAATCACACCCACAAACCCAGAACTCTCTGAAAGGAAGCTACACTGACTGGAATGACCTATAAACCACACCCACAAACCCAGAACTCTCTGAAAGGAAGCTACACTGACTGGTTTGACCTATAAACCACACCCACAAACCCAGACCTCTCTGAAAGGTAGAGGTAGAGAGAGGTAGAGAGAGGTAAAGAGAGAGAGAGAGAGAGAGAGAGGTAGAGAGAGGTAGAGAGAGAGAGAAAGAGAGAGAGAGAGAGACAGACAGATTTAAGTCATTATGTGTGCTTTTGGCCTTCTGTTCTTAATGAGTTTACATCCCTTTGAATAGGGCTGGGTTAACAAACACATGGACTACAAATCAAGATGGCCACCCCTAAAATAACTAAATATCCCAGTCTGACGGTACCTGTTCTCTGCTCTCACTTCCCCTGATGGTAGTCTTGATCTGAGTGTCAGTTGGAGCTGCAGAAGAAGAGTTTATCACCGTTAAAACAAGCCTGAGTTAAAACAATGACAATAATAAGACTGATTCAGAATACAGTGACATCCAAATAATAAGAGACTGAAAAGTAAGTAGAAGACTGACTATGAGAGGAAGTGAGAGAATGAGTTTACCTGTTTTTCTGCAGGAGTAGACACAGGCGGAGGAGAGGTGAGAGGAGAGGAGAGCAGACACAGGACATAGACTGAACAGCAACATCCAACACAGTCCACAGTCTACATCAGGGGAAGAGGAGGAGGAGGACTGGTTTCTGGACATAAACACAAGCATAAATGAAGAAACTTGCCTCTCATTGAGATTCTGTTTCCCTGGCATTACAAAGTATGTGCATTTCTTTTGTATGGCACCCTAAAGAAAAAACAAGAAACAGTATTTTCTTACCAAATGAAAGTCTGGTGATGACATTTCCATGGTGGTAGACCTCTTTTTCTGTTCCATGGAGAGACCCTTCCATGTTCACCACATGTTTCTGCCAGCTCCCACAAACAGCACCTACAGGTAGCAGAGGAACAGTGTAAGGATGAACTGACTGGAGGAAACAGCACCTACAGGTAGCAGAGGAACAGTGTTAGGATGAACTGACTGGAGGAAACAGCACCTACAGGTAACAGAGGAACAGTGTTAGGATGAACTGACTGGAGGAAACAGCACCTACAGGTACCAGAGGAACAGTGTTAGGATGAACTGACTGGAGGAAACAGCACCTACAGGTAGCAGAGGAACAGTGTTAGAATGAACTGACTGGAGGAAACAGCACCTACAGGGAACAGTGTTAGGATGAACTGACTGGAGGAAACAGCACCTACAGGTAGCAGAGGAACAGTGTTAGGATGAACTGACTGGAGGAAACAGCACCTACAGGTAGCAGAGGAACAGTGTTAGGATGAACTGACTGGAGGAAACAGCACCTACAGGTATCAAAGGCCAACAGAGAGCTATGGCAACAACAGAGAGCTATGGCAACAACAGAGAGCTATTGCAACAACAGAGAGCTATGGCAACAACAGAGAGCTATGGCAACTACAGAGAGCTATGGTAACAACAGAGAGCTATGGCAACTACAGAGAGCTATTGCAACAACAGAGAGCTATGGCAACAACAGAGAGCTATGGCAACTACAGAGAGCTATGGTAACAACAGAGAGCTATGGCAACTACAGAGAGCTATGGCAACAACAGAGAGCTATGGTAACAACAGAGAGCTATGGTAACAACAGAGAGCTATGGTAACAACAGAGAGCTATGGTAACAACAGAAAGCTATGGCAACAACAGAGAGCTTTGGTAACAACAGAGAGCTATGGTAACAACAGAGAGCTATGGAATGCCATCATCCTCCATAGACAAAGATAGGATGCATATTAACAGCACATACGCACTACACTCTTAGTTAAAGGTGCTATCTAGAACCCCAAAGTGTTCTTCAACTGTCCCCATAGGAGAACCCTTCAAATAACCTTTTTGGTTCCAGGTAGATCCCTTTTGGGTTCTAGATTGAACCATTTCCACAGAGAATTCTAATTGGAACCCAAAAGGGTTCTATCTGGATCCAAAAAGGGTGGGGACAGCCGAAGAACCCTTTTGGAACCCTTTTTTCTAAGAGGGTAGGGCTAGGCGGGACGAATTCGTCCCACCTACGTAACAGCCACTTGCAGCCTGTGGCGCGATTTTCAAAACCTTAAAAATCCTATTACTTCAATTTCTCAAACATATGACTATTTTACAGCTATTTAAAGACAAGACTCTCGTTAATCTAACCACACTGTCCGATTTCAAAAGGCTTTACAACGAAAGCAAAACATTAGATTATGTCAGCAGAGTACCAAGCCAGAAATAATCAGACACCCATTTTTCAAGCCAGCATATAATGTCACCAAAACCCAGAAGACAGCTAAATGCAGCACTCACCTTTGATGATCTTCATCAGATGACAACCCTAGGACATTATGTTATACAATACATGCATGTTTTGTTCAATCAAGTTCATATTTATATCAAAAACCAGCTTTTTACATTAGCATGTGACGTTCAGAACTAGCATACCCCCGCAAACTTCCGGGGAATTTGCTAACATTTTACTAAATTACTCACGATAAACGTTCACAAAAAGCATAACAATTATTTTAAGAATTATAGATACAGACCTCCTCTATGCACTCGATATGTCCGATTTTAAAATAGCTTTTTGGTGAAAGCACATTTTGCAATATTCTAAGTACATAGCCCAGGCATCACGGGCTCGCTTATTTAGACACCCGGCAAGTTTAGCACTCACCATAATCATATTTACTATTATAAAAGTTTCATTACCTTTTGTTGTCTTCGTCAGAATGCACACCCAGGACTGCTACTTCAATAACAAATGTTGGTTTGGTCCAAAATAATCCATCGTTATATCCGAATAGCGGCGTTTTGTTCGTATGCGTTCCAGACACTATCCGAAATGATAAAGAAGTGTCGCGCGCATGGCGCAATTCGTGACAATAAAATTCTAAATATTCCATTACCGTACTTCGAAGCATGTCAACCGCTGTTTAAAATCAATTTTACGCCATTTTTCTCGTAGAAAGCGATAATATTCCGACAGGGAATCTCCTTTTCGGCAAACAGAGGAAAAAATCACAAAGGCGGGGGCGGTCGGGTCACGCGCATAAGCCCAGAGTCCCTTGATCGGCCACTTGAGAAAGGCGATAATGTGTTTCAGCCTGGGGCTGGAATGACGACATTCTGTTTTTTTCCCGGGCTCTGAGCGCCTATGGACGACGTGGGAAGTGTCACGTTAGAGCAGAGATCCTTAGTAAAAGATAGAGATGGAAAAGAAGTTCAAGAAATGGTCAGACAGGCCACTTCCTGTAAAGGAATCTCTCAGGTTTTGACCTGCCATATGAGTTCTGTTATACTCACAGACACCATTCAAACAGTTTTAGAAACTTTAGGGTGTTTTCTATCCATATGTAATAAGTATATGCATATTCTAGTTACTGGGTAGGAGTGGTAACCAGATTAAATCGGGTATGTTTTTTATCCAGCCGTGTCAATACTGCCCCCCTAGCCCTAACGTAGACAAATATAAAACCACATCAAACGATGATCTATCGTTCAACTATGAGTCCCAGTAAAACTAATTCTAAAGGCTACTTACACACGAGAGTGATAAGAGAAACACACAGCCTGTCCATCTGGTGGTCTGATGGTCTGATGGTGACTGTCAGAGAGTAGCTGGGTCTTTGAGTAACAAGGTCTTTGCTGCGTATTTCCATGTTCATGACTTGATAGACTTTACCATGAAAGGACATACGAGCAGCGATTGGTTCGATCGAGTGGAAACTTTTCAGCTCGTGGTCCTTTTCTCTGAAACCCATGTTGTGACAGGAAGAGGAGGGTCTAGCATCGAGGTAAACAGGTTTCACACCAACGTGACGTCAATGGAAAATATTCAGCTTCTTTTAGGTGGTCTCTGCAGGTACAACACCTACCGCAACATCATCTAACATACTTGAAGAACCAAACACTCATTCTGGTGTCACATTTGACCCTTGAAGTAAAAGACTCTTGAGGAAGAGGCCTAAGGTTGGCCTCTATAACTGTATCCTGCCAGTATTAATGTTTGATTGATGAAATGTTGAACATCCAGTAATCATAACATTTAAATCCTGATCTGCATGAACTATTTCAGGATTCCAAAAATGTAGTATTTATCCACCAAACATCTAGGCCTCACCCTGACATTAAACCATGGACGTGTTCGAGTGGATCACTTTTGTTGAGAAGTTGACCATCATTGGTGACCACCTTTCAAATTGTGTTGCGTTATGGTTATAAAAATTGTCCAACTTGCAACTACATGCCAACTGCATGAACTTGACAAAAAGCATGTGATCAAAGGTCAGGAAGTCTCCTTGCAGTAGCTTCTCAGTAGCTGTACCATGCAACCATCACCTGCATTGAGGGAGGCACTTTTTGTCAACCAATCATTGGGGTGTTTTTGTTTGATCTACAGGAACGTGGCGAAAGACGTGACTGAAACAGGAACCTCCTTGTCATGATTGTAAAGCTACAGGGGATATAAATGTAGTGATATTTGAGACCCCTCTCTAACCCACTCATTATACACACGTTATGTTTTCAGTTGGTCAGTGAGTGTTATGGGCGTATAGTAAAGTTTATTTAGACGTTTATAAAGAAAAACTTTTAGAAACACCAGCAGCTATGTTGACACTGTTATGTTGAAACAGCCAGAAACTACAACCAGAAACTACAATAACCATAATGCTCTATAGAGGATGTGACTGAAACAGAAAAACTTTTAGAAACAACAGCAGCTATGTTCACACTGTTATGTTGAAACAGCCAGAAACTACAACCAGAAACTACAATAACCATAATGCTCTATAGAGGATGTGACTGAAACAGAAAACTTTTAGAAACACCAGGAGCTATGTTGACACTGTTATGTTGAAATCTGAGTCTTGACTTGTAAAACCAAACTACATTGACCATAATGTCTATAGAGGATGTGGCAGATGAAAACTTTCACTCACCAGGAGCTTTCACACAGTTCATGAGACTCGAAGCAGCCAGAAACTACAACCTGAAACTACAATTACCATGATGCTCTGTGAAGGATGTGATGGTACTGTACATCCATGCCAATTGTTGTTCCTTATCTTTGTGGATGTATTTCTGTACCAAATAATCAATTTTTATTCAGGATTAGTGGGACAACAAATAGGACATAGACAGGGAGAGAAATGCAATCAGAGTGAAACGTCAGTTCATCATCAGGAGAATAGCAACACCATGGCAATGGCAATAGGAAGTCAGGGTTTAATGTGTACTGAATGAGTCTTCTCATGGCTGTGTGAGTGTGTTTGCATATGATTGCATATGCATGCCTAGTCCTTTTTGTGTGGTTGTGATTTACTCAGCTAGTGATGCTGCTCTGTAGGGGGGTTAAGGGGGGGGGGGCTGGGTTTCAGGTCTGAGGGGAGGACTGAGGGGTTAAGGGATATTCAAGGTTTCAGGTCTGTAGAAACCACAATGTTTCCATCTACTTGACAGGTGATGTGTCAACTGCTTGGCCACTGTGGAACTGCACATACGTGACATTATTGTTATCTGTAATATTTCTGTTTGTATCCTTGTTATACTAACTGATATCTGCATCAGAGACCCAGTTACTCTGATACTGTTACTGACAGACCCAGCGTCTCTGATACTGTTACTGACAGACCCAGTTACTCTGATACTGCTACTGACAGACCCAGCTATTCTGATACTGTTACTGACAGACCCAGTTACTCTGATACTGTTACTGACAGACCCAGCTACTCTGATACTGTTACTGACAGACCCAGCTACTCTGATACTGTTACTGACAGACCCAGCTACTGTGATACTGTTACTGACAGACCCAGCTACTCTGATACTGTTACTGACAGACCCAGCTGCTCTGATACTGTTACTGACAGACCCAGCTACTCTGATACTGTTACTGACAGACCCAGCTACTCTGATACTGTTACTGACAGACCCAGCTACTCTGATACTGTTACTGACAGACCCAGCTACTCTGATACTGTTACTGACAGACCCAGCTGCTCTGATACTGTTACTGACAGACCCAGCTACTCTGATACTGTTACTGACAGACCCAGCTACTCTGATACTGTTACTGACAGACCCAGCTACTCTGATACTGTTACTGACAGACCCAGCTACTCTGATACTGTTACTGACAGACCCAGCTACTCTGATACTGTTACTGACAGACCCAGCTACTCTCATACTGTTACTGACAGACCCAGCTACTCTGATACTGTTACTGACAGACCCAGCTACTCTGATACTGTTACTGACAGACCCAGCTACTCTGATACTGTTACTGACAGACCCAGCTACTCTGATAATGTTACTGACAGACCCAGCTACTCTGATACTGTTACTGACAGACCCAGCTACTCTGACACTGCTCCTCAGACCTGAAACCCAGTCCTCCCTTAACTCCTCCCCTACAGATCAGCAGCACTAGCTGAGTAAACCACAACCACACACCTGGACTATATATGATATACAATCATATGGACACACACTCCCATATACCCACATTATGTATATATAAACACATGTAAACATATACATACATTGACCACTACTAATGTTGATAAGTCTGATCTTATGATGTTGGTATTACAGTACTCATATAAGAGCTAGTCATTGATTGGCTGAGAAGACACACTCAACACACAGGAAACCCACACTTCCTGTTGCTGTTGCCATGGTGCTGTCTGTCTGTTTTTCTGTCTTTCTGTCTACCATTTGGGCTGAGGAAGAGAGGACATCCAATGTATAAGTAGTTGTTCACCCATGGTGCAGCTGTTCTCCTGATGATGAACTCACATTTCACTCTGAGTATATTTCTCAATTTTTCTATGTCTTATTTGTTGTCCCACTAATCCTGAATGAAAAGAGATTAAGAACTAGAATAGGCATAGCTGTACCATCACATCCTCTCCAGAGCATCACGGTTATTGTAGTAACTGATTGTAGTTTCTGGCCGACTTCAATTCAGGCTGTCTGAGATTGGTGAGGCCAAGATGTTTTGTGGATAAATATTACATTTTGTGACGCCTCAATTAGCTCATACAGATCATGGTGAGATTTAAATGTTATGATTACTGGATATTCATCATTTGATAAATCAAACATTAATACTGGCAGGATACAGGTATAGAGGCCAACAATAAGCCTCTGTCTCATGATAGGTCTCTGTCACATGATATAGGTCTCTGTCACATGATATAGGTCTCTGTCACATGATACAGGTCTCTGTCACATGATACAGGCCTCTGTCACATGACATCTCCACATGACAGGCCTCTGTCACATGACAGGCCTCTGTCACATGACAGGCCTCTGTCACATGACAGGCCTCTGTCACATGACAGGCCTCTGTCACATGACAGGCCTCTGTCACATGACAGGCCTCTGTCTCAAGAGTCTTTTCCTTCAAGGGTCAACATTGACACCAGAATGAGTGTTTGGTTGATCATGTTGTGTTTGGTTGACTTGACCAGGTGCTGTTAGTTAGGTGTTGCTATCTACAGTACAGAGAACACCTCAAAGCTAAATATTTTCCAGTGACGTCACGTTGGTGTGAAACATGTTAACCTCGATGCTAGACCCTCCTCTTCCTGTCACAACATGAGTTTCAGAGAGAAGGTGAAAACAAGCTGAAAACTTTCCGCTCCATCGAACCAATCGCTGCTCGTATGTCCTTTCATGGTAAAGTACATCTAGTCATGAACACGGAAATACACAGCAAAGACCTTGTTACTCAAAGACCCAGCTACTCTCTGACAGTCACCATCAGACCATCAGACCACCAGATGGACAGGCTGTTTGTTTCTCTCATCACTCTCCTGTGTAAGTAGCCTTTAGAATAAGTTTTACTGGTCCTCATAGCTGCACGATAGCTCATCGTTTGATGTGGTTTTATAGTTCCCTACATTTATTAACCTACCCTTTTGGGTTCTAATTAGAACCCTTTTGTGTTCCGTCTGTGGAAATGGTTCAATCTTGAACCCAAAAGGGCTCTACCTGGAACCAAAAGGGCTCTACCTGGAACCAAAAGGGCTCTACCTGGAACCAAAAGGGCTCTACCTGGAACCAAAAGGGCTCTACCTGGAACCAAAAGGGCTCTACCTGGAACCAAAAGGGCTCTACCTGGAACCAAAAGGGCTCTACCTGGAACCAAAAGGCTCTACCTGGAACCAAAAGGGTTCTACTTGCAATCAAAAAGGTTTATTCTAAGGGTTCTCCTATGGGAACAGCCAAAGTACCCTTTTTACTAAGACTGTAGTGTGTACGTGCTGTTACTTTGCATGCCATCTTTGTCTATGGGGGATTCCACTTTATATAATGTTTACATACCCTACATTACTCATCTCATATGTATATACTGTACTCCATACCATCTACTGCATCTTGCCTATGCCGTTCGGCCATCGCTCATTCATATATTTATATGTACATATTCTTAGTCATTCCTTTACACTTGTGGGTATAAGGCAGTTGTTGTGAAATTGTTAGATTACTTGTCAGATATTACTGCATGGTTGGAACTAGAAGCACAAGCATTTCGCTACACTTGCATTAACACCTGCTAACCATGTGTATGTGACCAATAAAATTTGATTTGATGCTCTCTGTAGTTGCCATAGCTCTCTGTTGTTTCCATAGCTCTCTGTTGTTGCCATAGCTCTCTGCTGTTGCCATAGCTCTCTGCTGTTGCCATAGCTCTCTGCTGTTGCCATAGCTCTCTGCTGTTGCCATAGCTCTCTGCTGTTGCCATAGCTCTCTGCTGTTGCCATAGCTCTCTGTTGTTGCCATAGCTCTCTGTTGTTGCCATAGCTCTCTGTTGTTGCCATAGCTCTCTGTTGTTGCCATAGATCTCTGTTGTTGCCATAGCTCTCTGTTGTTGCCATAGCTCTCTGTTCTGAGACCAGTGTCTCTGCAGATGTTGTCCACGTAGGGTTCATGTGGTCTTCCTGAGGGTGAACCCACAATATGAGACTGTAGAAAGTGAATCATATCCAAACAAGATTCTGGTTCTTTCTAACACTGTTCCTCTGCTACCTGTAGGTGCTGTTTCCTCCAGTCAGTTCATCCTAACACTGTTCCTCTGCTACCTGTAGGTGCTGTTTGCTCCAGTCAGTTCATCCTAACACTGTTCCTCTGCTACCTGTAGGTGCTGTTTCCTCCAGTCAGTTCATCCTAACACTGTTCCTCTGCTACCTGTAGGTGCTGTTTCCTCCAGTCAGTTCATCCTAACACTGTTCCTCTGTTACCTGTAGGTGCTGTTTCCTCCAGTCAGTTCATCCTAACATTGTTCCTCTGCTACCTGTAGGTGCTGTTTCCTCCAGTCAGTTCATCCTAACATTGTTCCTCTGCTACCTGTAGGTGCTGTTTGCTCCAGTCAGTTCATCCTAACACTGTTCCTCTGTTACCCGTAGGTGCTGTTTCCTCCAGTCAGTTCATCCTAACACTGTTCCTCTGCTACCTGTAGGTGCTGTTTCCTCCAGTCAGTTCATCCTAACATTGTTCCTCTGCTACCTGTAGGTGCTGTTTCCTCCAGTCAGTTCATCCTAACATTGTTCCTCTGCTACCTGTAGGTGCTGTTTGCTCCAGTCAGTTCATCCTAACACTGTTCCTCTGTTACCCGTAGGTGCTGTTTCCTCCAGTCAGTTCATCATAACACTGTTCCTCTGCTACCTGTAGGTGCTGTTTCCTCCAGTCAGTTCATCCTAACATTGTTCCTCTGCTACCTGTAGGTGCTGTTTCCTCCAGTCAGGATGGGATCTCTGGAACAGAGGTGGAGCTGAGAGTCAGACCAGGAGACAACGTTGTTCTTCACTGTGATGTCAAACACCATGATAAAACACATTGGCATAGAAACAGCTCCATTGAGAATGTGGGTCATTTCAGTGTTTCAAATCAGGATATAATGGACAATCCTGTCACTCGCTTCTATTTCCTGTGGCGTTCTCAACAGTTCTGGGATCTGCTGATTGAGAACATCACTGAATCTGACCTGGGACTCTGCTACTTTGGGACTTTGAAGAAGAAGTTTCTGAACTTTGAAGGGGTTAGCGATACAGTAGAAACGTTCATATCTAACAATGGAAATGTCATCACCAGACTTTCATTTGGTAAGAACATACAGCCATAGAAAATATATTTACAGACATTTCTCAATCAAGTTCTTCATGTTTTCTTGTGTTTATGTCCAGAAACAAGTCCTCCTGACTGTATTTGTCCAGAAACCAGTCCTCCTGACTGTATTTGTCCAGAAACCAGTCCTCCTGACTGTCTATGTCCAGAAACCAGTCCTCCGACTGTTTATGTCCAGAAACCAGTCCTCCTGACTGTCTATGTCCAAAAAGCAGTCCTCCTGAGCCCTCCTCCTCCTCCCCTCCTCCTGTAGGCTGTGGGCTGTGTTGGATGTTGCTGTTCAGTCTGTGTCCTGTGTCTGCTCTCCTCTCCTCTCTCCTCTCCTCCACCTGTGTCTACTCCTTCTGCAGAACAACAGGTAAACTAACTTCATTATTAACAGCAGTATGTGCTCTTTCACTCTTTATAGCATGATCTCACTCATTCAGTTTGTATTTTTGTATTAAAGTAAAGACATTTCTTAACATAACCTTTTAGTTTTTTTTTTACATGTAACTGATTTGGCAAAACTTCACAGCTCCAACTGAGACTCAGGTTCCTCTGAACAGGACCACCACCAGGGGAAGTGACAGCAGAGACAAGGTACTGCCACTTTACAGTCAGAGTGGGTGTTGTAGTTCTATAACAAGTGGCCATCTTTATTTTTAGTCCACATTTTTGCATCCCAGTGAATTCATTAGCAACAATACATTATTTATGATGATATATTTAGAATATTAACAGATTATTTATAAAATATATCTTGTCTCTAATCTCTCTTATTACCTCAATTTCAATTTACGGCTTTATTGGAATGGGAAACTTATGTTCACATTGCCAAAGCAAGTGAAGCAGATAAAAAAAATAAAAAAATGTAACAAACAATAAAAATTAACAGTAAACATTACACACAGAATTTCCAAAAGAATAAAGAAATCTGAAATGTCATAAGATGTCTATTTACAGTGTTGTAACGATGTGAATCTCTCTTGCTTTCTCATTTTTCTGTCTTGCTTGCTTTGTCGTTTCTCTCTCTCTTGCTTTCTCGTTTCTCTCTCCTCTCTCTCTCGCTCTCTCTCACTCCTCTATCTCTCTTGTTTCTCTCTCCTCTATCTCTCTCTTGTTTCTCTATCTCTCTTGCTTTCTCGTTTCCCTCTCTCTCTTTCGCTCTCTCTCTCGTTTCCCTCTCTGTCTCTGTCTCTCAGGAGGAAGGAGACCTGTGTTACGCCTCGTTGGATATCCGTCAGGGACAGAGGAGACCAAAGAAGACGAAGAGGGTCCAGAACTCTGACTTCAGTACCTACTCAGCCATCAATACCAGCAGAGTGTGAGACCTATACCATCCATCAATACCAGCAGAGTGAGACCTGTACCATCCATCAATACCAGCAGAGTGTGAGACCTGTACCAGCCATCAATACCAGCAGAGTGTGAGACCTATACCATCCATCAATACCAGCAGAGTGTGAGACCTATACCATCCATCAATACCAGCAGAGTGTGAGACCTATACCAGCCATCAATACCAGCAGAGTGAGACCTATACCATCCATCAATACCAGCAGAGTGTGAGACCTGCACCATCCATCAATACCAGCAGAGTGAGACCTATACCATCCATCAATACCAGCAGAGTGAGACCTATACCAACCATCAATACCAGCAGAGTGTGAGACCTATACCATCCATCAATACCAGCAGATGTGAGACCTATACCAGCCATCAATACCAGCAGAGTGAGACCTATACCATCCATCAATACCAGCAGAGTGAGAGACCTGTACCAGCCATCAATACCAGCAGAGTGTGAGACCTATACCATCCATCAATACCAGCAGAGTGTGAGACCTATACCATCCATCAATACCAGCAGAGTGAGACCTATACCAGCCATCAATACCAGCAGAGTGTGAGACCTATACCATCCATCAATACCAGCAGAGTGTGAGACCTATACCAGCCATCAATACCAGCAGAGTGTGAGACCTATACCAGCCATCAATACCAGCAGACTGTGAGACCTATACCAGCCATAAATACCAGCAGACAGTGAGACCTATACCATCCATCATTACCAGCAGAGTGTGAGACCTATACCATCCATCAATACCAGCAGAGTGAGACCTATACCATCCATCAATACCAGCGAGTGTGAGACCTATACCAGCCATCAATACCAGCAGATGTGAGACCTATACCAGCCATCAATACCAGCAGAGAGTGAGACCTATACCATCCATCAATACCAGCAGAGAGTGAGACCTATACCATCCATCAATACCAGCAGAGTGTGAGACCTATACCAGCCATCAATACCAGCAGAGTGAGACCTATACCATCCATCAATACCAGCAGAGTGTGAGACCTATACCAGCCATCAATACCAGCAGAGAGTGAGACCTATACCATCCATCAATACCAGCAGAGAGTGAGACCTATACCATCCATCAATACCAGCAGAGAGTGAGACCTATACCATCCATCAATACCAGCAGAGTGTGAGACCTATACCAGCCATCAATACCAGCAGAGTGTGAGACCTATACCATCCATCAATACCAGCAGAGTGAGACCTATACCAGTCATCAATACCAGCAGAGTGAGACCTGTACCATCCATCAATACCAGCAGAGTGAGACCTATACCATCCATCAATACCAGCAGTGTGAGACCTATACCATCCATCAATACCAGCAGAGTGAGACCTATACCATCCATCAATACCAGCAGAGTGAGACCTATACCAGCCATCAATACCAGCAGAGTGAGACCTGTACCATCCATCAATATCAGCAGTGTGAGACCTATACCATCCATCAATACCAGCAGTGTGAGACCTATACCATCCATCAATACCAGCAGTGTGAGACCTATACCATCCATCAATATCAGCAGTGTGAGACCTATACCATCCATCAATATCAGCAGAGTGTAGACCTATACAACAATAATAACATTTGGACTCTCTTCCTCAGGCTGAATGACAGCACCTTGGCAACAACAGGAAGTTTGATTTTCCTGTGTGTTGAGTGTGTCTTCTCAGCCAATCAGTGACTTGCTCTTATATGAGTACTGTAATACCAACATCATATTATCAGACTTAGTAGTGGTCAATCAACATTAGTAGTGGTCAATGTATGTACATGTTTACATGTGTTTACATTTGTGGAAATATATGTGTGGGTTTGTGATATGTGTTGTTCTTAACTGACTTGCCTAGTTAAATGAAAAATAAATAAAAATGTATGTTTACATATAAATGATGTGTGTATATGGGAGTGTGTCCATATGATTGTATATCATGTATTGTCCTATGTGTGATGTTGTGGTTTACTCAGCTAGTGCTGCTGCTCTGTAGGGGAGGGGTTAAGGGGGCCTGGGTTTCAGGACTGAGGGGAGGTCTGTTTCTGCTCCTCAAACCTGCTGCCTTCTGGGTCGGAAAAACACACGGTGGATCAGGACATGGGGATACTCATATCAGTTTGTGTTAATGTAACTTTTCATCCAGTGAAGTGATGTGGCAGGAGTTCATAAGGAGAGGAGGGAAGTCCAGAAAAGAAGCAGTCATGTCTGTAGTGAATTGAACTTCTCTATCAGAGACCAGTCATTCTCCATGTCTGTAGTGAATTGAACTTCTCTATCAGAGACCAGTCATTCTCCATGTCTGTAGTGAATTGAACTTCTCTATCAGAGACCAGTCATTCTCCTTGTCTGTAGTGAATTGAACTTCTCTATCAGAGACCAGTCATTCTCCATGTCTGTAGTGAATTGAACTTCTCTTCTACGTGTCCAACTGAGATCAGCATCAAACTGTTGCCATTTGTTATTTTGCCTTTCTTTTTATTTATAGAGATCCTTTTAACACAAAGTTTCTACTTTTATCTGAACTTTTTTTGTCGATTCCTTTACAATGTAATATTTTTTACCATTTAAAAATGTCTCCAACATTTTATTGTTATGCGTTTTCAATTTTTTATGGACATAATGATCAGGTCTGATTTATAGTTCAGATTGAGATAATTATAATGTCTGATTTATAGTTCAGATTGAGATCATGATAATGTCTGATTCGCAGTCATGTGGTCTTTGTGTATCTAACCTAACGTAGCAGGTGTAAAAGTGTAACCACTCCTCCAGAGATCTGTATATAGTGACAAGATGCTCATGTCTATGTCTCTAATAATGGGAGTTGTTGTCCTGTGTAGTGATATTCAGAACACCTCCAGTTGCATTAGAGAGCTGTTATTGTGATATGAAGATGCAGAATTCTGCCGCTGTCTGTCTGTGGGAGAGGTCACTAAGTGTCAAGGTGCTGAGCTGGACCTGGGCTGAGCGATGTCTGGTGTCACTGATGGAATCACTAATGATCAATAACCCCTTGACCACTGGGAAATAAAAAACTGGAGGGGAAATCACACAAGACTGACAGCCTGTGAGTTTATTAAAAGCATTCAGTGATTACATGACAGTTTAGAGAACAACAGGTCTTTATCTGGAAAGAGTAAATAACATAACAGCTACATCATCTGAACTCACATCAACTATACACTGAGTGGACAAATCATTAGGAACACCTTCATAAGAAAATAACATCATTATCTCTATACTACTAACATCATAACAATGATATATCATAATCAATAACAGGGCTAAACAACAACAACAATCCCCTTAATAAAAAAATGTTTCAAAATACAAAGAATGAACAGATGATTATAATAATACATGGACTAATAATGGAAACACTTCAAGATAAAGAATCTAAGAGACACTAAATAAGATGAAGAATCTAAGAGACACTAAATAAGATAAAGAATCTAAGAGACACTAAATAAGATAAAGAATCTAAGAGACACTAAATAAGATAAAGAATCTAAGAGACACTAAATAAGATAAAGAATCTAAGAGACACTAAATAAGATAAAGAATCTAAGAGACACTAAATAAGATATAGAATCTAAGAGACACTAAATAAGATAAAGACATGAAGACAAAGCTAAAAGTAATATATTCTGGAACACAAAACAGACGTAATTAAGCAACTCTCTTAAAATAATCAAAACCCATGTTACCCAGAACCCCATGTTACCCAGAACCCCATGTTACCCAGAACCCCATGTTACCCAGAACCCCATGTTACCCAGAACCCCATGTTTCTCTGTTGGTAAAACCAAACTAAAAGGAATAATGGTGGTTGTTACCATGTTGCAGTCACTCCTTTTAGATTTCTTCCAAGGTTCTAGAAAGATAAACTAATTCTGAACTTGTTATTAAAATTAGAACCACTTCAGGTTTGTCACCACATTTTAAACACCAGTCCACTGCTGACCATCCATTTAAAACACAAAACTGACCTAAGATCAGCATGTAGGGTCAGCTTCATTCTACTCCTACTCCGTCCCCTGGGCTGCTCTCTCCTCTCCCGGTCCAGCTTCAGCTCTGGAGCTCAGAGAGACCATCTCCATGGCATTGACATAAAGATCCATGCTGCTCACCCTGTTCACTCTCTTCTGCCTCCTGGTGGGCTAGGGAGACACAGCACCAACAGTCAGACATTTACTCTCTAGTATCTCCATTCTCTCTCCCTCCCTCTACCCCTCACCCTCTCCCTCTAGTTTAAATGACTTGTAACGTCTGAGTAAATGTCTTTACCTTGTAGTACAGGTAGGAGGTGGTGATGGCTGTCAGTAGGATCAGCAGCACTACAACGTGTCTGATGATGAAGGCTGTCAGAGGAGAGGCTGCAAACAGAAACACCTTTGATGAGGGGACTGATCATCATCACATAGATCTGTGGGAAATCTGTCAAAGACAAAGTTGTAAGTCTGGTTCATGTTCAGTTACCTGTGATGGTGAGGGAGAGGAGCTCACTCTCAGAGGAGAAGTTATGAGAGAAAACATAATTGTCATAAACACAGCTGTAGTTCCCTTGGTGGGAGTCATCTGCAGCAGGGAAGAGGAAGGCAGCAGAGTGATTGACAGCTGGCTGGGTCTGGGTTCTGTTGGAGCCGGTGAACGTGAGGAGGAAGGAGCCTCCTGGGTACTGTGGCTGAGTGGAGCAGGTGATGGTGAAGCTGTAGCCCCTGAACATCTCGGGCCCCTGGTGGCCCCTGGAGACCCCTCCCATTGAGTCAGTCAGGGAGATATCAGGCTGGACCAGGAGATCTGTAACAATAAAAGATTACAAGAAAAACCTCTTCAACTAGTTTCCTATAGATATGACAATAACATCAGCATGTAACAGTGCTAGCCACCCTCCCTCACAGGGCAACATGAGTAGTGGGCCTACAGTCACTGAGACAACATATGTTGATATCAGGCTTAAGCAGGACATCTGGAACAAGAGGAGAGAAAAAGAAAACGTAGCTCCTCAACTACTTTCCTCATTTAGATATGACAATAACATGACATGTGACAGTGGTAGTGAGTAGAGACGTTCACTGAGATAACAATCAAATACAAAAGCATTCTGGGATATTTAAGTTGTATTTGATTCCTTTTTGACTGAGTGATCTATTTAGTAAAGCAGACTGACAAGCTAAACAGTCATCATGAGAGGTGCAGAGGAAGTTGTATGAATGAAGGAAATCAGTTGAATATAATTATAATATGTTGATATTTCCTGAGCAGATCACTGAGTCCAGGAAGGAGATATAATACATGGCCAAAAGTATGTGGAACTCAGCAGTGAGTTTTTCAATCGAGGACAGACAGTCCTTACGCTCTATACACTTAACCTGTTATGGCTAGGGGGCAGTATTTTCATGGCTGGATAAAAACGTACCCGATTTATTCTGATTATTAGTCCTGCCCAGAAACTAGAATATGCATATAATTATAATTATTAGCTTTGGATAGAAAACACTCCAAAGTTTCTAAAACTGTTTGAATGTTGTCTGTGAGTATAACAGAACTCATTTGGCAGGCCAAAACGTGAGAAGATTCTTTACAGGAAGTACCATGTCTGACCATTTCTTGAACTTCTTTGCCATCTCTATCCATTACAAAGGATCTCTGCTCTAACGTGACACTTCCTACGTCTTCCATAGGCTCTCAGAGCCCGGGAAAAACCTGAATGTCGTCATTCCAGCCCCAGGCTGAAACACATTATCGCCTTTCTCAAGTGGCCGATCAAGGGACTGTGGGCTTAGGCGCGTGCACTGGCCGCCCCGTCTTTGTGTTTTTCCTCTGTTTACCGAAAAGGAGATTCCCGGTCGGAATATTATCGCTTTTTTACGAGATAAATTGCATAAAAAATGATTTTAAACAGCGGTTGACATGCTTCGAAGTACAGTAATGGAATATATAGAATTTTTTTGTCACGACCCTGATTTACCATTTCGGATAGTTTCTGGAACGCACGAACAAAACGCCACTATTCGGATACAACGATGGATTATTTTGGACCAAACCAACATTTGTTATTGAAGTAGCAGTCCTGGGAGTGCATTCTGACGAAGACAACAAAAGGTAATCAAACTTTTATAATAGTAAATCTGATTTTGGTGAAGGCTAAACTTGCCGGGTGTCTAAATAGCTAGCCCGTGATGGCTGGGCTATGTACTTAGAATATTGCAAAATGTGCTTTCACCAAAAAGCTATTTTAAAATCGGACATATGGAGTGCATAGAGGAGTTCTGTATCTATAATTCTTAAAATAATTGTTATGCTTTTTGTGAACGTTTATCGTGAGTAATTTAGTAAATTGTTAGTAAATTCCCGGAAGTTTGTGGGGGGTATGCTAGTTCTGAACGTCACATGCTAATGTAAAAAGCAGTTTTTTTATATAAATATGAACTTGATTTAAACAAAACATGCATGTATTGTATAACATATTGTCGTAGGTGTGTCATCTGATGAAGATCATCAAAGGTTAGTGCTGCATTTAGCTGTCTTCTGGGTTTTTGTGACATTATATCCTAGCTTGAAAAATGGGTGTCTGATTATTTCTGGCTGGGTAGTCTGCTGACATAATCTAATGTTTTGCTTTCGCTGTAAAGCCTTTTTGAAATCGGACAGTGTGGTTAGATTAACAAGAGTCTTGTCTTTAAAATGCTGTGTAATAGTCATATGTTTGAAAAATGGAAGTTTTCGGATTTTAGAGGAATTTGTATTTCGTGCCACGCCCATCATTGGATATTGGAGCAGGTGTTCCGCTAGCGGAACGTCTAGATGTAAGAAGTTAAACTCTAGGCAGTCCGTTCTGTGAGCTTGTTTGACCTACCACTTCACAGCTGAGCCGTTGTTGCTCCTAGACGTGCCACGTTGAAAGTCATTGAGATCTTCAGTAAGAACATTTTACTGACTGTGTTTGTCTATGGAGATTGCATGGTGGTGTGCTTGATTTTATACACCTGTCAGCAACAGGTGTGGCTGAATTAGCCGAATCCACTAATGTCCACATACTTTTGGCCATATGGTCTATCTTGTTATTACCTGAGCAGATCACTGTGAATCCAGGATAGAGATCATATCTTCTCCTACACTCCCTCAGTGAAGACTCAGACCCAGAACAGTCAATTCCAAACCCTCCAGTGGTGTTTCCAGGTAGAACTGAAACAGTGGAGCCACAACCCATCTGTCTACACACTACTGCAGCTACATCCTCCTGGTCCCAGTCAGATCCCACAGTCCTCCACTCTCCCTGGTCGTACCACTCCACTCCACCAGCACAGCGACTGCCTCCCCCCACCAGCCTCACATCATCAGGCTCTGAGAAAAGAAAAGAGAGAGACAGTAATCTTACTATTTTCTCACTAAAACACACCTATATTGTCTCTCATATTCTTCACTCCAGGTGAGAAACAATGTTGATTGAGTGACAAACTGTTTCTTACCTGAGCAGGTGAGTCCAACAGCATTACCAGGTAGACAGGTGTTGTTTTCTCTGTCTGAGGTGTCACAGTCCAGGAGAAGGGACTCTTTGCCTTTACACTGGAACTCTTTATCCCAGGTCTGACCCTCACCTTCTCCATAGAGCCCCCCCTGTAGAGCTGCAGGAACCCCACAGCCAAGCTCCCCACAGACTACCTCTGCATCTTGCCGGTCAAAGTCAGCTTCACACACTGAGGCCCAGGACTGATTGGACTTCACCTCCACTCTCCCAGAGCAGAGACCAGCTCCATCCACAAGCCGCACAGACTCTGGAGAAAAAGACTTGGTTGAACATTCAATCAGTTTTGTTGATGACACTGTCAAGGACTAAACACAAATATGTTGGATAAAAGATTGTAGTTTGCTATGTTTGATACTGTAAGAGGTAGAAATGGGTTCTTAGTCACTCAGGATAGGGTTGGGAATAATGCAGGCAGGAGACAGGAATAAGTTCACTTCACTTTATAGAAAATAAACAGCTGGACATCCATCAGGCAGCTTCACTTCAGTACCATCTGAACTACAATGATCTGCCCATGAACATCTCCCATAAACCAATATGACAAACACAAATATAATGTTTAAATACATCTGACATCTCTCCCTCTATTTAAATGAAATAAAAACACATAAAACATGATACATGGTAATATTGTATAATGTATAAATAAATCTCTCAATATGACCAGTCTCTTACCTGAACAGGTCACATGATGATAATATTCACCAATACAGACACCAGGTTCTCCTATGAAGCCACACTGTCTAATAGAAGACTCATCTCCACTACATCTCAATAGTGTGACTCCTCTTCTTCCATCTTCAGCCAGAGGTCCTCTAGATTCAGATACAGGATTCCCACAGTCCATCTCTCTACACACAACCTTAACCTCTCTCATCATTCTCCACAACACAGTACATAGACCCAACCACTCTCCTCTGTAGAAGACTTCCACTGTCCCAGAACAGGAAGTGGTCCCATCCACCAGTCTGACTGAGAGTTCAGCTGTAAACAGCAGAGAGGAAAACACAGTGGTGAGGACAGATGATGACAGTGATTCTGTTATTCTAACAGCAGTAGTGCTTTGTGGTTGACAAGTATTAGTAGTTCCATAAAACACTACTTGTTATTGGGGTTTAGAATGGTTTGTATGGACACATGAATTTCTCCATGTGGGATAATAAAGTTGACTAATATTGAACTGCTATAATCACTGTAGATTTATACTCTACCTACCTGGTGGACTGACGCTTTGAGCCTGGAGATCTGAGGAGAAGGAGAGAGACAGAGGAGAAAGAGAGAGAAAGAGACAGAGAGATAGAGAGAAACAAAGGAGAAAGGGAGGAGTCAGAGGAAGAGAGAGACAGAGGTTAAATGAACATCAACATGACCTTTCATGATGTGATGGGGAAGACAGGCTTATCGTTGGTATGGTGCAACAACACCCATGTGTACATACACTATATATACAAAAGTATGTGGACACCCCTTCAAATTAGTGGATTCTATTTAAGCCACTCCCCTTCCTGACAGATGTATAAATCAAGCACTCAGCCATGCAATCTCCATAGACAAACATTGGCAGTAAAATGGCCTTAATGAAGAGCTCAGTGACTTTCCCCTCTCTTCTCCCCCTCTCCTCTTCCCTTCTCCCTCCTCTTCTGCCCCTCTCTCCTCTCCTCTCCTCTCCTCTCCTCTCCTCTCCTCTCCTCTCCTCTCCTCTCCTCTCCTCTCCTCTCCTCTCCTCTCCTCTTCTCCCCCTCTCCCCTTCTCCCCCTCTCTTCTTCTTCCCCTCCCATCCCCTCTCTCCTCTTCTCCCCCTCTCCTCTCCTCTTCTCTCCCCTTCTCCCCCTCTCCTCTCCTCATCTCCCCCCTTCTCCTCCCCTCTCCTCCCTCCACTCCTCTACTCTTCTCTTCACTTCTCCTATCTCCCCCTCCTCTCCTCCCCCTCTACACATCTCCCCTCTACGCTTCTTCCCCTCTCCTTTCCCCTCTCCTCTCCTCTTCTCCCCTCTTCTCCTCTCCTCCCCCTCTCCTCTCCCCTCTCCTCTACTTTCCTCCCCTCTCTCCCCCTCTCCTCTCCTCTTCTCTCTCTCTCCTCTTCTCCCCCCTCCCGCATTCTCCCCCTTCTTCTCCTCTCCACCTCTCCCCCTCTCTTCTCCTCTTCTCCCCTCTCGTCTCCTCTTCTCCCATCTCTTCTCCCACCCCTCTTTTCCCCATCTCCTCTCTTCTTCTCTTCTCCCCCTCCCATCCCCCTATCCTCTCCTCTCCTCCTCTCCTTCTCTTCTCCCCCTCTCCTCTCTCTTCTCCCCCTCTCTTCTCCTCCTCTCCACTCTCCTCTCATCTCTTCTCCCACCCCTCTTCTCCCCCTCTCCTCTCCTCTTCTCACCCACACCTCTCCCCTTGTCCCCCTCTCCACTTCTCCCCCTATCCTCTTCTCTTCCCCCCTTCTCCCCCTCTCCTCTTCTCCCCCTCTCCTCTTCTTCCCCTCCCATCCTCCCTCTCCTCTCCCCTTCTCCCCTATCTTCTCCTCTTCTCCCCCTCTCCCCTCTCTTCTCCCCCTCTCCTCTTCTCCCCCTCTCCTCTTCTCCCGCTCTACTCTTCTCCCCTGCCCCTCTCCCCTTTCCCGTCCCCTCTCATGTCCTTCCCACTGTCCTCTCCTCTCCACTCGTCCCCTCCCTCTCTTCTCCTCTTGTCCCCCTCTCTTCTCCCCCCCTCTTCTCCCCTTCTTCTCCCCCTCTCTTCTCCTCTCCTCACCCTCTCTTCTCCCACGCCACTCCCCTTCCTGACAGATGTATAAATCAAGTACTCAGCCATGCAATCTCCATAGACAAACATTGGCAGTAGAATGGCCTTAATGAAGAGCTCAGTGACTTTCCCCTCTCTTCTCCCCCTCTCCTCTTCCCTTCTCCCTCCTCTTCTCCATTTCTCCTCTTCTCCCCTTCTGCCCCTCTCTCCTCTCCTCTCCTCTCCTCTCCTCTCCTCTCCTCTCCTCTCCTCTCCTCTCCTCCCACTCTCTTCTAATCTTCTCCCCACTCCTCTTCTCCCCCTCTCGTCTCCTTTTCTTCCCCTCCCCCTCTACTCTTCTCCCCCTCTACCCTCAACTCTCTCCCTCTCTTCTCCCCCTCTCCTCTTCTCCCCCTTTCCTCTCCTCTTCTCCCCCTCTCCTCTCCTCTTCTCCCCCTCTCCTCTCCTCTTTTCTTCTCCGCTCTCTTCTGCCCCTCTCCACTTCTACCTCTCTCTTCTTCTCTTCTCCCTCTCTTCTCCCCCTCTCTTCTCCCCTCCCCTCCCCTCTCTTCTCTTCTTCTCCCCTCTTTTCTCCTCTCCACTCCCTTCCTTTTCCCTTCTCCTCCCCATCTCCCCCTCTCCTCTTCTCCCCCCTCTTCTCCTCTTCTCCCTCTCTCCTATTCTCCCCCTCTCTTCTCCCCCTCTCCTCTTCTCTTCCCCCTCTCTTCTCCTCTTCTCCCCCTCTCTTCTCCCCGTCTCTTCTTCGTCCCCCCCACCCCTCTCCTCTCCTCTTCTCCTCTTCTCCCACCTCTCTTCTCCCCCTCTCTTCTCTCCTCTCCCTCTCCTCCATTTCTCCTCTTCTCCCCCTCTCTTCTCCTCTTCTTCCCCTCCAATCCGTCCTCTCTCCCCTTCTCCCCCTCTCCTCTCCCCTTCTCCCCCTCTCCTCTCCCCTTCTCCCCCTCTCCCTCGCTTCTCCCACCCCACTTCTTCCCCTCTCCTTATCTCTCCATTTCTCCATTTCTCCTCTTCTCCCCCCTCTCCTCTTCTCCCCTTCTTCCCCTCTCCCCTTCTGCCCCTCTCCTGTCCTTCCGACTCTCCTCTCCTCCCCCTCTCCTCCTCTCCACTTCTTCCCCTCCCCTTCCCCCTCTCCACATCTTTTCTCCCCTCTCTTCTTCTCCCCCTCTCTTCTCCTCTGCCTCCCCTCCCCCTTTACCCATCTCCCTCCTCTTCTGTTCTCCCCCTCTTCTCCCACTCTCCTCTTCTGCCCCTCTTCTCTTCTCCCCTCTCCCTTCTGCACAACTCCACAACACCTTTTCTTCCCCTCCCCTCCCCAGCCCTCTCCTCTTCTCCCCCTCTCTTCTCCTCTTCTCCCCCCTCTCCACTTCGTCCCTCTCCTCTTCTCCCCCTCTCCTCTCCTCTTCTCCCCTCTCTTCTCACCCTCTCTTCTCCCCTTCTCCATCTCTCCTCTTCTCTCCCTCTCCTCTCCACTTCTCCCCCTCTCCTCTTCTCCCCCTCTCTACTCCCCTTCTCCCCTCTCTTCTTCTCACCCTCTTTTCTCCACCACTCCCCTCTCCTCTTCCCCACCTCTGTTCTCCTCTTCTCCCCTCTCTTCTCACCCCTCTCTTCTCCCACCCCTCTTCTCCCCTCTCCTCTTCTCTCCCTCTCCTCTCCTCCCCCTCTCCTCTACTCTTCTCCCCTTCTGCCACTCTCCTCTTCTCCCCCTCTACTCTCCTCACCTTGCCCTCTCTTCTCCTCCTCCTCACCCTCTCCTCTTCTCACCCTCTCCTCTCCTCCCCCTCTCTTCTCCTCTTCTCTTCCTCTCTTCTCCTCCCCCTCTCCCCCTCTCCTCTTCACTCCATCTCTTACCCTCTTCTCTCCCTCTCCTTATCTTCTCACCCTCTCTTCTCCTCCCCTCTCTTACCCCCCTCTCCTCTTCTTCCCTTCCCATCCTCCCTCTCCTCTCCTCTTCTACCCCTCTCCTCTCCTCTACTATTCTCCCCTTCTCCGACTCTCCTCTCCTATTCTCCCACTCTCTTCTCCTCTTCTCCCCCTCCTCCTCCTCTCCTCTTCTCCCCCTCTCTTCTCCTCTCCCCTCCTCCCCTCTCTTCTCCCTCTCTCCCCTCTCTCTCCTCTCCCTCCCCTCTCTCTTCGCTCTCCTCTCCTCTCGCCTCTCTCTCTCCTCTTCTCCCCCTCTCTTCTCCTCTTCTCCCCTCTCCTCTCCCCTCTCTTCTCCCCTCTCCTCTTCTCTTCTCCCCTAACTCTTCTCCCCTCTCTCCTCTTCTCTTCTCCCTCCCTCTCCTCTCCTCTTCTCCCCCTCTCCTCTTCTCCCCCTCTTCTCCCTTCTCCCCCTCCTCTCTCTCCTCTCTCCCCCTCTCTCCTCTTCCCCCCTCCTCTTCTCCCCCCTCTCCTCTTCTCCCCTCTCCTCTCCTCTCCTCTTCTCCCCCTCTAATCTCCACTTCTCCCCGCTAATCTCCTCTTCTCCCCTCCCCTCTCCCCTTCTCCCCTCTCTTCTCCCTTTTCCCCTCTCCTCTTCTCCCCCTCTACACTCCTCTTCTCACCCTCTCTTCTCCCATTCTCCCCCTCTTCTCCCCCTCTACTCTCCACTTCTCTCCCTCTCCTCCCCTTCTCCCCCTCTCTCCTCCCCTTCTCCCCCTCTCTTCTCCCTTTCTCTCCCTATCCTCTTCTCCCCCTCTCCTCTTCTCCCCCTCTCTTCTCCCTTTCTCCCCCTCTCCTCTTCTCCCCCTCTCCCCTTCTCCCCCTCTCCTCTTCTCCCCCTCTCCTCTTCTCTTCTCCCTTTCCTCTTCTCCACCTCTCCTCTTCTCCCCCTCTCTTCTCGCTTTCTCCCCTTCTCCCTTTCTCCCCTCTCTCCCCCTCTCATTTTCCCACCCTCTCCTCTTCTCCCTTTCTCCCCCTCTCCTCTTCTCCCCCTCTCCCTTTCTCCCCTCTCCTTTCTCCCCCCTCTCCCTTTCTCCCCCTCTTCCTTTCTCCCTTTCTCCCCCTCTCCTCTTCTCTCCTCTTCTCCCCACTTCTCCCCCTCTACTCTCCTCTTCTCACATTCTCTTCTCCCATTCTCCCCTCTCCCCTTCTCTTCTCCCCACTTCTCCCCCTCTACTCTCCTCTTCTCACATTCTCTTCTCCCATTCTCCCCCTCTCCTCTTCTCTCCACTTCTCTCCACTTCTCTCCCTCTCCTCTTCTCCTCCTCTCTTCTCCCTTTCTCTCCCTATCCTCTTCTCCCCCTCTCTTCTCCCCCTCTCCTCTTCTCCCCCTCTCTTCTCCCTTTCTCCCCCTCTCCTCCGCTCCCCCTCTCCTCCGCTCCCCCTCTCCTCTTCACCCGCTCCCCCTCTCCTCTTCTCCCCTTCTCCTCCTCTCCCTTTCTCCCCCTCTCCTCCTCTCCCTTTCTCCCCCTCTCCTCCGCTCTCATTTTCTCACCCTCTCCTCTTCTCCCTTTCTCCTCTTCTCCCCCTGTCCTCTTCTCCCCCTCTCCCCCTCTCATTTTCTCCCCCTCTACTCTTCTCCCTTTCTCCCCTCTCCTCTTCTCCCCTTCTCCTGTTCTCACCCTCTCCTCTTCTCCCCCTCTACTCTCCACTTCTCTCCCTCTCCTCTTCTCCCTTTCTCCTCTCTTCTCCCTATCCTCTTCTCCTCCTCTCCTCTTCTCCCCCTCTCCTCCTCTTCTCCCCCTCTCCCCTCTCTTCTCCCTTTCTCCTCCGCTCCCCCTCTCCTCCGCTCCCCCTCTCCTCTTCTCCCCCTCTCCCTTTCTCCCCCCTCCCTTTCTCCCCCTCCCTCTCTCCTCTTCTCCCCCTGTCCTCTTCTCCCCCTCTCCTCTTCTCCCCCTCTCCTCTTCTCCCTTTCTCCCCCTCTCCTCTTCTCCTCTTCTCCCCCTCTCCTCTTCTCCCCCTCTACTCTCCTCTTCTCCCCCTCTACTCTCCTCTTCTCACCCTCTCCTCTCCTCTTCTCACCCTCTCCTCTCCTCTTCTCACCCTCTCCTCTCCTCTTCTCACCCTCTCCTCTCCTCTTCTCACCCTCTCCTCTTCTCTTCTCCCCTTCTCTTCTCCCATTCTCCCCCTCTCTTCTCCCTTTCTCCCCCTCTCCTCTTCTCCCCCTCTCTTCTCCCTTTCTCCTCCTCTCTTCTTCCTTTCTCTCCCTATCCTCTTCTCTCCCTCTCCTCTTCTCCCCCTCTCTTCTCCCTTTCTCCCCCTCTCTTCTCCCTTTCTCCTCCTCTCTTCTCCCTTTCTCCTCCTCTCTCCTCCCTTTCTCTCCCTATCCTCTTATCCCCTCTCCACTTCTCCCCCTCTCTTCTCCCTTTCTCCCCCTCTCCTCCTATCCTCTCCTCTTCTCCCCCTCTCCTCCTCTCCACTTCTCCCCCTCTACTCTCCTCTTCTCACCCTCTCCTCTTCTCCCCTCTACTCTCCACTTCTCTCCCTCTGCTCCCCTTCTCTTCTCCCTTTCTCCCCTCTCTTCTCCCTTTCTCTTCTCCCTTTCTCCCCCTCTCCCTTTCTCCCCCTCTCCTCTTCTCCCCTCTCTTCTCCCCTCTCCTCTTCTCCCCCTCTCTTCTCCCTTTCTCCCTTTCTCCTCTTCTCCCCTCTCCTCTTCTCCCCCTCTCCTCTCTTTCTCCCCCTCTCCTCTTCTCCCCCTCTCCTCTTCTCCCCTCTCCTCTCTTTCTCCCCCTCTCCTCTTCTCCCCCTCTCCTCTTCTCCCCCTCTCCACCTCTCCACTTATCCCCTTCTCCCCCTCTACTCTCCTCTTCTCACCCTCTCTTCTCCCATTCTCCCCCTCTCTTCTTCTCCCCCTCTACTCTCCTCTTCTCCCCTCTCCACTTCTCCCCCTCTACTCCCCTCTTCTCACCCTCTCCGCTTCTCCCCCTCTCCCATTTTCTCCCCTCTTCTCCCTTTCTCCCCTCTCTCTCCCCCTCTCATTTTCTCCCTTTCTCACCCTCTCCTCTTCTCCCCTCTTCTCCCCTCTCCTCTTCTCCCTTTCTCCTCTTCTCCCCCTCTCCCCCTCTCATTTTCTCCCCTCTTCTCCCCCTCTCATTTTCTCCCTTTCTCCCCTTCTCCCCTTCTCCCCCTCTCCACTTCTCCCTCTAATCTCCTCATCTCCCCCTCTCTTCTCCCCTTCTCCCCCTCTCCTTTTCATGTTCTCCATTTCTCCTCTTCTCCGCCTCTCCTCTTCTCCCCCTCTCCTCTTCTCCCCATCTCTTCTTCCCCCTCTCCTCTTCTCCCTTTCTCCCCCTCTCCTCCTCTCCACTTCTCCCCCTCTACTCTCCTCTTCTCACCCTCTCCTCTTCTCCCCTCTCCTCTCTCCTCTCTCTCTCCCTCTTCTCCCTTTCTCCCTCTCTTCTCCCTTTCTCCCCTCTCCCTTTCTCCCCTCTCCTCTTCTCCCCCTCTCCTCTTCTCCCCTCTCTTCTCCCTTTCTCCTCTTCTCCCCTCTCCTCTTCTCCCCCTCTCCTGTCTTTCTCCCCTCTCCTCTTCTCCCCCTCTCCTCTTCTCCCCCTCTCCACCTCTCCACTTCTCCCCTTCTCCCCCTCTACTCTCCTCTTCTCACCCTCTCTTCTCCTCTTCTCACCCTCTCTTCTCCCATTCTCCCCCTCTCTTCTTCTCCCCTCTACTCTCCACTTCTCTCCCTCTCCTCTTCTCCCCCTCTCATTTTCTCCCCTCTCCTCTTCTCACTTTCTCCCCCTCTCCTCCTCTCCCCCTCTCCACTTCTCCCCTCCCATTTTCTCCCCCTCTCCTCTTCTCCCCCTCTCCACTTCTCCCCTCTCCACTTCTCCCCTCTCCACTTCTCCCCCTCTCTTCTCCCATTCTCCCCCTCTCCTCTTCTCCCCCTCTCCACTTCTCCCCCTCTACTCTCCACTTCTCTCCCTCTCATTTTCTCCCCCTCTCCTCTTCTCCCCCTCTCCTCTTCTCACTTTCTCCCCCTCTCCTCCTCTCCCCCTCTCCACTTCTCCCCCTCTCCACTTCTCCCCTTCTCCCCCTCTACTCTCCTCTTCTCACCCTCTCTTCTCCTCTTCTCACCCTCTCTTCTCCTCTTCTCACCCTCTCTTCTCCCATTCTCCCCCTCTCTTCTTCTCCCCCTCTACTCTCCACTTCTCTCCCTCTCCTCTTCTCCCCCTCTCATTTTCTCCCCCTCTCCTCTTCTCACTTTCTCCCCCTCTCCTCCTCTCCCCTCTCCACTTCTCCCCCTCCCATTTTCTCCCCTCTCCACTTCTCCCCTCTCCACTTCTCCCCCTCTACTCTCCACTTCTCTCCCTCTACTCTCCACTTCTCTCCCTCTCATTTTCTCCCCCTCTCCTCTTCTCCCCTCTCCTCTTCTCACTTTCTCCCCCTCTCCTCCTCTCCACTTCTCCCCCTCTCCACTTCTCCCCTTCTCCCCCTCTACTCTCCTCTTCTCACCCTCTCTTCTCCTCTTCTCACCCTCTCTTCTCCTCTTCTCACCCTCTCTTCTCCCATTCTCCCCCTCTCTTCTTCTCCCCCTCTACTCTCCACTTCTCTCCCTCTCCTCTTCTCCCCCTCTCATTTTCTCCCCCTCTCCTCTTCTCACTTTCTCCCCCTCTCCTCCTCTCCCCTCTCCACTTCTCCCCTCCCATTCTCCCCCTCTCCTCTTCTCCCCCTCTCCACTTCTCCCCCTCTCCACTTCTCCCCCTCTCCACTTCTCCCCTCTCTTCTCCCATTCTCCCCCTCTCCTCTTCTCCCCCTCTCCACTTCTCCCCCTCTACTCTCCACTTCTCTCCCTCTCATTTTCTCCCCTCTCCTCTTCTCCCCCTCTCCTCTTCTCCCCTCTCCTCTTCTCCCCCTCTCCACTTCTCCCCCTCTCCACTTCTCCCCCTCTCCACTTCTCTTCTCACCCTCTCTTCTCCCATTCTCCCCCTCTCTTCTTCTCCCCCTCTACTCTCCACTTCTCTCCCTCTCCTCTTCTCCCCCTCTCCTCTTCTCCCCTCTTCTCACCCTCTCCGCTTCTCCCTTTCTCCTCTTCTCCCCCTCTCCTCTTCTCCCCTCTCCCATTTTCTCCCCTCTTCTCCCTTTCTCCCCCTTTCTCCCTCTCCTCTTCTCCCCCTCTCATTTTCTCCCCTCTCCTCTTCTCACTTTCTCCCCCTCTCCTCCTCTCCCCCTCTCCACTTCTCCCCTCCCATTTTCTCCCCCTCTCATTTTCTCCCCTCTCCACTTCTCCCCCTCTCCACTTCTCCCCCTCTCCACTTCTCCCCCTCTCTTCTCCCATTCTCCCCCTCTCCTCTTCTCCCCTCTCCCTCTTCTCCCCCTCTACTCTCCACTTCTCCCCCTCTCCCTCTCACTTCTCCCCTCTCCACTTCTCCCCCTCTCCACTTCTCCCCCTCTCCACTTCTCTTCTCACCCTCTCTTCTCCCATTCTCCCCCTCTCTTCTTCTCCCCTCTACTCTCCACTTCTTCTCCCTCTCCTCTTCTCCCCTCTCCTCTTCTCCCCTCTTCTCACCCTCTCCGCTTCTCCCTTTCTCCTCTTCTCCCCTCTCCTCTTCTCCCCTCTCCCATTTTCTCCCCTCTTCTCCCTTTCTCCCCCTTTCTCCCCTCTCATTTTCTCCCCCTCTCATTTTCTCCCTTTCTCACCCTCTCCTCTTCTCCCCTCTTCTCCCTTCTCCTCTTCTCCCTTCTCCTCTTCTCCTTTCTCCTCTTCTCCCCCTCTCCTCTTCTCCCCCTCTCCTCTTCTCCCCTCTTCTCCCTTTCTCCCCTTTCTCCCCCTCTCATTTTCTCCCCTCTCATTTTCTCCCTTTCTCACCCTCTCCTCTTCTCCCCTCTTCTCCCCTCTCCTCTTCTCCCTTTCTCCTCTTCTCCCCCTCTCCTCTTCTCCCCCTCTCCCATTTTCTCCCCTCTTCTCCCTTTCTCCCCCTTTCTCCCCCTCTCATTTTCTCCCCCTCTCATTTTCTCCCTTTCTCACCCTCTCCTCTTCTCCCCTCTTCTCCCTTCTCCTCTTCTCCCTTTCTCCTCTTCTCCCCTCTCCTCTTCTCCCCCTCTCCTCTTCTCCCCTCTTCTCCCTTTCTCCCCCTTTCTCCCCCTCTCATTTTCTCCCCCTCTCATTTTCTCCCTTTCTCACCCTCTCCTCTTCTCCCCTCTTCTCCCCTCTCCTCTTCTCCCTTTCTCCTCTTCTCCTCTTCTCCCCCTCTCACCCTCTCCTCTTCTCCCCTCTTCTCCCCCTCTCATTTTCTCCCTTTCTCCCCTTCTCCCTTTCTCCCCTTCTCCCCTCTCCTCTTCTCCCCCTCTCCACTTCTCCCTCTAATCTCCTCATCTCCCCCTCTCTTCTCCCCTTCTCCCCCTCTCCTTTTCATGTTCTCCATTTCTCCTCTTCTCCGCCTCTCCTCTTCTCCCCATCTCTTCTTCCCCCTCTCCTCTTCTCCCCTCTCCTCTTCTCCCCTCTCCTCTTCTCCCCCTCTCCTCTTCTCCCCCTCTCCTCTTAGCCCCCTCTCCTCTCCACTTCTCCTCTTCTCCCCCTCTCCTCTCCTCTTCTCCCTTCTCCCTTTCTCCCCCTCTCCCCCTCTCATTTTCTCAACCTCTCCTCTTCTCCCTTTCTCCTCTTCTCCCCCTCTCTTCTCCCCCTCTCCACTTCTCCCCCTCTCCACTTCTCACCCTCTCCTCTTCTCACCCTCTACTCTCCCATTCTCCCCCTCTCTTCTCCCCCTCTCTTCTTCTCCCCCTCTACTCTCCACTTCTCTCCCTCTCCTCTTCTCCCCCTCTCTTCTCCCTTTCTCCTCCTCTCTTCTCCCTTTCTCTCCCTATCCTCTTCTCCCCCTCTCCTCTTCTCTTCTCCCTTTCTCCCCCTCTCCTCTTCTCCCTTTCCCCCTCTCCTCCTATCCCACTCTCCTCCTATCCCACTCTCCTCCTATCCACTCTCCTCTTCTCCCTTTCTCCCCCTCTCCCTTTCTCCCCCTCTCTCATTTTCTCCCTTTCTCCACTTCTCCCCTCTCCACTTCTCCCCCTCTTCTCCCCCTCTACTCTTCATCTTCTCCATTTCTCCTCTTCTCCGCCTCTCCTCTTCTCCCCCTCTCCTCTCCCATTCTCCCCCTCTCTTCTTCTCCCCCTCTCCTCCTCTCTTCTCCCTTTCTCCTCCTCTCTTCTCCCTTTCTCTCCCTATCCTCTTCTCCCTTTCTCCCCCTCTCCTCCTATGCCACTCTCCTCTTCTCCCTTTCTCCCCCTATCCTCTTCTCCCTCTCTCCCTTTCTCCCCCTATCCTCTTCTCCCCCTCTCCTCTTCTCCCTTTCTCCCCCTCTCCTCCTATCCCACTCTCCTCTTCTCCCTTTCTCCCCCTCTCCTCCTATCCCACTCTCCTCTTCTCCCTTTCTCTCCCCCTTTCTCCCCCCTCCCCTCTCATTTTCTCCCCCTCTCCCTTTCATTTTCTCCCCCTCTCATTTTCTCCCTTTCTCCTCTTCTCCCCCTCTCTTCTCCCTTTCTCCCCCTCTCCTCTTCTCCCCTTCTCCTCCTCTCCCTTTCTCCCCCTCTCCCCTCTCCCTTTTTCCCCTCTCATTTTCTCCCTTTCTCCCCCTCTCCCCCTCTCCCTTTCTCCCCTCTCATTTTCTCCCCCTCTCATTTTCTCCCTTTCTCCCCTTCTCCCCCTCTCTTCTCCCTTTCTCCCCCTCTCCTCCTCTCTTCTCCCTTTCTCCCCCTCTCCTCCTATCCCACTCTCCTCTTCTCCCTTTCTCCCCCTCTCCCTTTCCCCCCTCTCATTTTCTCCCCCTCTCATTTGCTCCCTTTCTCCCCTTCATCCCCGCTCTTCTCCCTTTCTCCCCCTCCTCTCCCTATCCTCTTCTCCCCGTCTCCTCTTCTCCCTTTCTCCCCCTCTCCTCCTATCCCACTCTCCTCTTCTCCCTTTCTCCCCCTCTCCTCCTATCCCACTCTCCTCTTCCCCTTTCTCCCCCTCTCCTCCTATACCACTCTCCTCTTCTCCCTTTCTCCCCCTCTCCCTTTCTTCCCCTCTCCCTTTCTTCCCCTCTCCCTTTCTTCCCCTCTCCACCTCTCCACTTCTCCCCCTCTCCACATCTCCCCCTCTCTTCTCCCCTTCTCCCCCTCTACTCTTCATCTTCTCCATTTCTCCTCTTCTCCCCCTCTCCTCTTAATCTCCTCTTAGCCCCCTCTCCTCTTCTACCCTGTTACGAATCCATTTGGCCCAGCGGTCTAGGGGTGATGGATACGAGACCCGTAACATAAATCATGCAAATTATAATCGTGACAAGTAACAGTGAGAACCAACAAACCACACACAACTGAAATCTACCGTCAAACTCAAAAGGTTTATTTTAAACACACGGTAAAAGGATGTGAGAAAAGGGGCTGAGTTGGACCCAAGCAAAGAAACAATAATCCAAAAACACCCCTAAGCTAGACTAGCCTATTTCCACAACAGCTAGCTAACTAACCAAAAATACAGAGGGTGGTCCGCCCAGTTCTAACTAGGGTACTTAGACACAGTATTCCTACGGGTAATGTATGCCCATGGGCGACTTGTCTTGGTACCCCCTTTTCCCACCAAACAAACAAACAGTCAAACAACACTCACAGGATTACCGGACAAATGTGACATGAGGTTTCAAAACAAAAGAGATCAACACAGAGATGTAGAGCTAGGGACAGAGAGAGAGAGAGAGATTGGACAGAGAGAATGAACACAAATGATTGTCACCTGTGAGGGGAGAAGGAGAGAGAAAAGAAACCACACACAGGATACATACAGGATACCTGTATCCGTAACACTCCCACCCTTAAAAGAGCAACCCCAGGGGGGATTGCGACCAAAAGTATTTTCAAAGAATACTTACAAGATCAACACTCAAAGACAACCTTGCAAAACATACAAAAATCATTGCACACGAGACAAAGCATCTGCTAACACATTTTCAGAACCCTTTTTGCCTCTCAAAATGTTTGGAAATCAGCAATCAAGTTAAAGATAAAGAATTGTCAAAAATACAGTTTTGCATTGTACCGGCTGTATTATTGCCAGAGTTTCTGATCAAGAACTCGTATACACATGAACATGAAATAACCCCCGGGAATCGACAGAACATCACTCAGATGCCCAAAAACTATATCATATTCAAAAAAAATGGGTGAATCTTCCCATTGAGAGAGACATTTCAATCTGGTCCGGAGAGCACCGGCACACACAAGGTCAGCTGGGAGCCTGTTCAATGCTTAGTAACACCATTAACAGCATAGGGGTAATTCCAGTAGACCATGCCTAGCACTAACAGACCAGAGCCCTTTCCTAAACAGTCTTCACAGCACTAAGGTAGCTAACACCGCAGCACTAAGGTAGCTAACACCGCATGAAGAGCTTTGACAGGAAATGTGTACCTTGATCAGTTTGTACCACCTTAGGTAACCCAAATGTCGTGAAGAACTTAATTAAGGCTTTACTCACCACCGGAGCTGTAATCCTTCTCAGAGGAATGGCTTTGGGGTATCTGGTTGCCATACACATTATCGTTAACAGAAACTGGTTACCCGATTTTGTCTTCAGTAACGGTCCAACACAATCCACCACCACATGTTCAAATGGTTCACCTATGACAGGTATAGGACAAAGAGGTGCAGGAGGAATAACCTGATTTGGTTTTCCTGTCACCTGACATGTGTGACATGTCCGACAGAACTGAGCCACATCTTGTTTTAAACCTGGCCAAAAGAAATGTCGAAGGATCCGATCATAAGTCTTTGTGATTCCTAAATAACCAGACCACTGGTGATCATGAGCAAGGGATAACACAGTGTCGAAAGGCTGTAGGAATCACTATTTGGTAAACAGCATTCCAATCTCTGTCTGCGTCAACATGGGATGTCCATTTACGCATAAGGAGATTACCATCAAGGAACTAAGCCACGTTCTTCTTCTTTGCCTCTTCCAATGAGACAACGCTAGAAAAACATTTGGCAAGGTTGTTGTCAACCTTCTGGTTAGCAATCAGCTGCTCACGAGTGACTGGTAACTGTATTGCCTCAGCAATAAGTTCAACATACTTCGAATCTTCCCTGGGCTGTTTGGCAGAGGTGATCAGCTTCTCAGAGGTAGCACACAACCCATCCTCTTGATCATCTTCTTTGAACAGAACAGTGCTCGACAAATCTATCACGTCACCCACTTGTCTTGCCTGAGCACGAGTGACAGCACAAGCGGGGAACACATGGGGATAACTCTGTACAACTCATTGGAGAGAGAGTGGTCACTTTTATCCAACACTTCCAAAACGGGTACTACCTTTCGTCCAGCAATATCGTTACCCATTATAAAGGTCACACCTTTTACTGGCAACATAGGACGTACCCCCACTCTGAATATTCCACTGATTAACTCAGAGTGTACATTCACAAAGTGCAACGGCACTGGGACAAAACCCATTTCAATACCCTGAACTAAAACACTGGAACCACAGTATGTATTGTCGGATAAGGGCAACACATCAGACAATATAAATGACTGTGCCGCACCAGTATCTCTAAGGATTTTAACTGGGCGCTGAAATGCTTCGTCATTGCCTATGGACACAAACCCCTCGAAAATGAACGGTTCGTAACTGCGGTCAGGTACTGAGACTTTCAAACTACATTTACCCTGAGGCACTGGTTTCGTTTCAGACCTCACAACAGTACGAATTAGCCCAACACCTGTTGGCGGCTTGGCACGAATAGGCATCCCTTGTTTGCGTTTTAGTAGGAAGCAATCATTAATCATATGTCCCACTTTATGACAATAGAAACAGGGACGCTCATTTTTCTGGTGTGCTTGATATACTGCTGGCCGACTAGGACTAAAAGTAGGCAACTCAGTAGCTCTACTCTCAGTATGAGCCGAAAATACACTCTTGTGCGTCAACACAAACTCGTCTGCCAACACAGACGCTTCTGACAGGGAGGATACTTTCTGTTCATTTAAGGAGACTACAATGTGTTCGGGTAAACAATTTTTAAACTCTTCCAACAAAATTAACTCCCGGAGAGAGTTGAAATCAGTTACCTTACTAGCAGCATGCCATTTATCAAACAGATTTCCCTTGTCTCTAGCAAATTCCACATAAGTCCTACTAGGAGACTTTCTATGAGACCTAAATCTCTGTCGGTATGCCTCAGGAACAAGCTCATAAGCACGAAGAACAGTAGCTTTGACCACTTCATAGTACAAACTATCTTCCAGAGGTAGCGCTGACAAAACCTCTTGGGCTTTACCCGTTAATTTACACTGAAGTAATAAGCACCATACGTCTTCAGGCCATTTCAATGCTACGGCTATACGTTCAAACACACAAAAATATGAGTCAACCTCTGACTCTCTAAACAAAGGCACTAAGGCAATCTGCCTACTAATGTCAAACGTGTTGGAAGCTACAGCTGGTGAGGACGACTCACTAACAGGCACAGTAGGAACGAAGGCTAGCCTCGCTGTCTCTGCCTCCAGTTCCATCTGGCGCATTTTGAAATCCATCTGCCGCTGTTCTCTTTCTTTTTCTGCCTCAAGTTTACACATTTCTAACTGGAGATTTTCCCGCCTAATTTGGGCCCTCTCTTCCGCTTCCAGTTGAAACTGTATAGAACGGACATTCCTTCTGGCATCACCAGTTGACAGTGGGGAGAGCGGATCAAAACGGGGCAATGTGGCTGGAGCTTTAGCCTCGCCCTCGGTCTCAGACACCGACGGGCTTACAGGAGCAGCAACATCCCCTACAGGGGTAGTAGGCTCAGGCAGCGTAACACAAGCACCTGCTCTTCCAACAAAACATTTAACACCAGTTGTTTAACCTCCGCTTTAACTAAACTGTGCGAAATAGACAACGAATAATGGTCAGCCAAGGTCATTAAATCAACTCTTCGACACTTGTCAAAAAGCTCCCACGAAGGGTTATCCAAAAAGGATTTAAACTCAAAAGTAGCCATCTTGAACTACTACCAAACACAAGAGCCAACAAATAGCAAACACTAATGCTATGACGCTCAACACCGAACTAACCACACAATAACTTGCACGAGTGGCATGGGTGTCAGTAATGACAGATCCCGGATGAGCCCCCACTTATGTTACGAATCCCTTTGGCCCAGCAGTCTAGGGGGGGGGGGTGGATACGAGACCCGTAACATAAATCATGCAAATTATAATCGTGACAAGTAACAGTGAGAACCAACAAACCACAGACAACTGAAATCTACCGTCAAACTCAAAAGGTTTATTTTAAACACACGGTAAAGGGATGTGAGAAAAGGAGCTGAGCTGGACCCAAGCAAAGAAACAATAATCGAAAACACCCCTAAGCTAGACTAGCCTATTTCCACAACAGCTAGCTAACTAACCAAAAATACAGAGGGTGGTCCGCCCAGTTCTAACTAGGGTACTTAGACACAGTATTCCTACAGGTAATGTATGCCCATGGGCGACTTGTCTTGGTACCCCCTTTTCCCACCAAACAAACAAACAGTCAAACAACAAAACAATACTCACAGGATTACCGGACAAATGTGACATGAGGTTTCAAAACAAAAGAGATCAACACAGAGATGTAGAGCTAGGGACAGAGAGAGAGATTGGACAGAGAGAGATTGGACACAAAGATTGATCACAGAGTGAGAATGAGCTAGCGAGAAATTGATCTGGGGAGAAAACAACTGACTGGGTTTTTAAACCAAGGGAAAGGGGCTGTGATAGGTTGAGGGAAAAGGAACAGGTGTCTTCTGTTTGGGGACTGATTGATGAGTGATTGGGTAGTGATGATTGTCACCTGTGAGGGGAGAAGGAGAGAGAAAATAAAACACACACAGGATACATACAGGATACCTGTATCCGTAACATCCCCTCTCTTCTCCCCCTTAATCTAACCCAGTGTGGTTAGATTAACCTCTATGGGCTAGGTGGGACGCTTGCGTCCCACCTACGTAACAGCCACTGGCAGCCTGTGGCGCGATTTTCAAAACCTTAAAAATCCTATTACTTCAATTTCTCAAACATATGACTATTTTACAGCTATTTAAAGACAAGACTCGTTAATCTAACCACACTGTCCGATTTCAAAAAGGCTTTACAACGAAAGCAAAACATTAGATTATGTCAGCAGAGTACCAAGCCAGAAATAATCAGACACCCATTTTTCAAGCCAGCATATAATGTCACCAAAACCCAGAAGACAGCTAAATGCAGCACTCACCTTTGATGATCTTCATCAGATGACAACCCTAGGACATTATGTTATACAATACATGCATGTTTTGTTCAATCAAGTTCATATTTATATCAAAAACCAGCTTTTTACATTAGCATGTGACGTTCAGAACTAGCATACCCCCCGCAAACTTCCGGGGAATTCGCTAACATTTTACTAAATTACTCACGATAAACGTTCACAAAAAGCATAACAATTATTTTAAGAATTATAGATACAGACCTCCTCTATGCACTCGATATGTCCGATAGCTTTTTGGTGAAAGCACATTTTGCAATATTCTAAGTACATAGCCCAGGCATCACGGGCTCGCTATTTAGACACCCGGCAAGTTTAGCACTCACCATAATCATATTTACTATTATAAAAGTTTGATTACCTTTTGTTGTCTTCGTCAGAATGCACACCCAGGACTGCTACTTCAATAACAAATGTTGGTTTGGTCCAAAATAATCCATCGTTATATCCGAATAGCGGCGTTTTGTTCGTGCGTTCCAGACACTATCCGAAATAGTAAAGAAGTGTCGCGCGCATGGCGCAATTCGTGACAATAAAATTCTAAATATTCCATTACCGTACTTCGAAGCATGTCAACCGCTGTTTAAAATCAATTTTTACGACACTTTTCTCGTAGAAAGCGATAATATTCCGACAGGGAATCTCCTTTTCGGCAAACAGAGGAAAAAAATCCCAAAGGCGGGGGCGGTCGGGTCACGCGCATAAGCCCAGTGTCCCTTGATCGGCCACTTGAGAAAGGCGATAATGTGTTTCAGCCTGGGGCTGGAATGACGACATTCTGTTTTTTCCCGGGCTCTGAGCGCCTATGGACGACATGGGAAGTGTCACGTTAGAGCAGAGATCCTTAGTAAATGATAGAGATGGAAAAGAAGTTCAAGAAATGGTCAGACAGGCCACTTCCTGTAAAGGAATCTCTCAGGTTTTGACCTGCCATTTGAGTTCTGTTATACTCACAGACACCATTCAAACAGTTTTAGAAAATTTAGGGTGTTTTCTATCCATATGTAATAAGTATATGCATATTTTAGTTACTGGGTAGGAGTGGTAACCAGATTAAATCGGGTATGTTTTTTATCCAGCCGTGTCAATACTGCCCCCTAGCCCTAACAGGGTATTAACGAGAGTCTTGTCTTTAAAATGCTGTAAAATAGTCATATGTTTGAAAAATTGAAGTTTTCGGATTTTAGAGGAGTTTGTATTTCGCGCCACGCCCATCATTGGATATTGGAGCAGGTATTCCGCTAGCGGAACGTCTAGATGTAAGAGGTTAATGACGTTATGCCAGCAATATTGATCTATTCATCTTTTCATTCAGGAAGATGGACAAGCAACACTGATGGAGTGAGAGGTGGAAATGCATTATACCAGAGGTAGGTAGACTACAGGTAGGGATTAGGATGCAGACAGAGCAACACTGATGGAGTGAGAGGTGGAAATGCATTATACCAGAGGTAGGTAGACTACAGGTAGGGATTAGGATGCAGACAGAGCAACACTGATGGAGTGAGAGTTGGAAATGCATTATACCAGAGGTAGGTAGACTACAGGTAGGGATTAGGATGCAGACAGAGCAAGACTGATGGTGTGAGAGGTGGAAATGCATTATACCAGAGGTAGGTAGACTACAGGTAGGGATTAGGATGCAGACAGAGCAACACTGATGGAGTGAGAGGTGGAAATGCATTATACCAGAGGTAGGTAGACTACAGGTAGGGATTAGGATGCAGACAGAGAAACACTGATGGAGTGAGAGGTGGAAATGCATTATACCAGAGGTAGGTAGACTACAGGTAGGGATTAGGATGCAGACAGAGGATGATGATGTTGGCCTATTTTTTATTTTATTTTACTAGGCAAGTCAGTTCAGAACAAATTCTTATTTACAATGACAGCCTAGGGACAGTGGGTTAACTGCCTTGTTCAGGAGCAGAACGACAGATGTTTATCTTGTCAGCATCCGGGGATTTGATCTAGAAACATTTCAGTTACAGGCTCAACGCTCTAACCACTGGACTACCTGTCGCCCCTATAAGCAAGAAGGTTATTTTGGGCTCGCTACAGAAGGCTATATCAAACCGCTGATACAGTACTGGACTACAAGGGTGAAAAAATTTTTTCCCCAAAAATAAAATTTAAAATTCTAATTACATTTGTTGTTTTTTTTCCAGGGGTGCTGCAGCACCCTCATCACGCCTACTTCCCTCGGCTATGTTCTGTCCCCTCCCCTCCTCTCGCTCTCCACTACTCTCTCCTCTGCCCTCCCCACCCCTCCTTCCTCTCTCTCTCTCATTCTCTCTCTCTTCTTGACATTTAGCATCAGGCCTGTTGATCTTGACTCAGGTCACAGACCTCTGGCATCAACACTCCCCCCTTCCCCTTCTCTAATATCAGACCAATATTAACCTCTATGGGCTAGGTGGGACGCTTGCGTGGCGCGATATTCAAATACCTTAAAAATGCTATTACTTCAATTTCTCAAACATATAACTATTTTACACCATTTTAAAGACAAGACTCTCCTTTATCTAACCACACTGTCCGATTTCAAAAAGGCTTTACAGCGAAAGCAAAACATTAGATTATGTCAGCAGAGTACCAAGCCAGAAATAATCAGACACCCATTTTTCAAGCTAGCATATAATGTCACATAAACCCAAACCACAGCTAAATACAGCACTAACCTTTGATGATCTTCATCAGATGACAACCCTAGGACATTATGTTATACAATACATGCATGTTTTGTTCAATCAAGTTCATATTTATATCAAAAAACTGCTTTTTACATTAGCATGTGACGTTCAGAACTAGCATACCCCCCGCAAACTTACGGGGAATTTACTAACAATTTACTAAATTACTCACGATAAACGTTCACAAAAAGCATAACAATTATTTTAAGAATTATAGATACAGAACTCCTCTATGCACTCGATATGTCCGATTTTAAAATAGCTTTTTGGTGAAAGCACATTTTGCAATATTCTAAGTACATAGCCCAGCCATCACGGGCTAGCTATTTAGACAGCAAGTTTAGCCTTCACCAAAATCAGATTTACTATAACAAAAATGTTATTACCTTTGCTGTTCTTCGTCAGAATGCACTCCCAGGACTTCAACTTCAATAACAAATGTTGGTTTGGTCCCAAATAATCCATCGTTATATCCAAACAGCGGCGTTTTGTTCGTGCGTTCTAGACACTATCCGAAATGGTAAATCAGGGTTACGAGCATGGCGCATTTCGTGACAAAAAAATTCTAAATATTCCATTACCGTACTTCGAAGCATGTCAACCGCTGTTTAAAATCAATTTTTATGCAATTTATCTCATAAAAAAGCGATAATATTCCGACCGGGAATCTGTTTCGGGAAATAGAGGAAAAAAAAGAAAGACGGGGGCGACCAGTGCACGCGCCTAAGCCCACTGTCCCCTGATCGGCCACTTGACAAAGGCGATAATGTGTTTCAGCCTGGGGCTGGAATGACGACATTCAGCTTTTTCCCGGGCTCTGAGAGCCTATGGGAGCCGTGGGAAGTGTCACGTTATTGCAGAGATCCTTTGTTTTGGAAATAGATGTCAAAGAAAGCCAATAAATTGTCAGACAGGCCACTTCCTGTAAAGGAATCTCTCAGGTTTTTGCCTGCCATATGAGTTCTGTTATACTCACAGACACCATTCCAACAGTTTTAGAAACTTTAGGGTGTTTTCTATCCATATCTAATAAGTATATGCATATTCTAGTTACTAGGTAGGAGTAGTAACCAGATTAACCTGTTAGGGCTAGGGGGCAGTATTTGCACGGCTGGATAAAAAAATGTACCCGATTTAATCTGGTTACTAATCCTACCCAGTAACTAGAATATGCATATACTTATTATATATGGATAGAAAACACCCTAAAGTTTCTAAAACTGTTTGAATGGTGTCTGTGAGTATAACAGAACTAATTTGGCAGGCAAAACCCTGAGACAGATTCTGACAGGAAGTGGATACCTGATGTGTTGTATTACCTTTAAACCTATGCCATTGAAAAACACAGGGGCTGAGGAATATTTTTGGCACTTCCTATTGCTTCCACTAGATGTCTCCAGCCTTTACAAAGTGTTTTGAGTCTTCTGGAGGGAGATCTGACCGAACAAGAGCCATGGAACGATGATGGCCCATTAGACACCTGGCGCGCGAGTTCATGTTGGGTACCCTCGTTCCAATACGTTATAAAAGAGAATGCATTCGTCCACCTTGAATATTATTCATGTTCTGGTTAAAAAAGGCCCTAATGATTTATGCTATACAACGTTTGACATGTTTGAACGAACGTAAATATATTTTTTCCCCTCGTTCATGAAGTGAAGTCCGGCGGGCTTAGATCATGTGCTAACAAGACGGAGATTTTTGGACATAAATGATGAGCTTTTTTGAACAAAACTACATTCGTTATGGACCTGTGATACCTGGAAGTGACATCTGATGAAGAGAATCAAAGGTAATGGATTATTTACATAGTATTTTCGATTTTAGATCTCCCCAACATGGCGGCTAGTCTGTATCGCAACGCGTATTTTTCTGGGCGCAGTGCTCAGATTATTGCAAAGTGTGATTTCCCAGTAAGGTTATTTTTAAATCTGGCAAGTTGATTGCGTTCAAGAGATGTAAATCTATAATTCTTTAAATGACAATATAATATTTTACCAATGTTTTCTAATTTTAATTATTTAATTTGTGGTGCTGACTTGAATGCCGGTTATTGAAGGGAAACGATTTCCTGAACATCAACGCCACAGTAAAACGCCGTTTTTGGATATAAATATGAAGTTGATAGAACTAAAAATGCATGCATTGTCTAACACAATGTCCTAGGAGTGTCATCTGTTGGAGATTGTAAAAGGTTAGTGCATAATTTTAGCTGATTTTATGGTTTTGGTGACGCCTGTCTTTGAATTGGCACAACATTACACACAACTCTTGTAAATGTACTGTCCTAACATACTCTAAATTTATGCTTTCACCGTAAAACCTTTTTGAAATCGTAAAACGTGGTTAGATTAAGGAGATGTTTATCTTTCAAAGGGTGTAAAATAGTTGTATGTTTGAAAAACTTGAATTTTGACATTTATTTGGATTCAAATTTGCCGCTCTTGAAATGCACCTGCTGTTGATGAAGTGCACCACGGGTGGGACGCTTGCGTCCCACCTAGCCCATAGAGGTTAAATCGGGTACGTTTTTTATCCGGCGGTGTAAATACTGCCCCCTAGCCCTAAGAGGTTATGTACTAGACTTGTGGGGGTCAGGGAGAGAGTTAAGTTATGTACTAGACTGGTGGGGGTCAGAGGGAGAGTTGAGTTATGTACTAGACTGGTGGGGGTCATGGAGAGAGTTGAGTTATGTACTAGACTGGTGGGGGTCAGGGAGAGAGTTGAGTTATGTACTAGACTTGTGGGGGTCAGGGAGAGAATTGAGTTATGTACTAGACTGGTGGGGGTCAGGGAGAGAATTGAGTTATGTACTAGACAGGTTGTGGTCAGGGAGAGAGTTGTGGGTTGGCAGTGGGTTCTGGGGAAAATCACTGGGGAAGCTAATCCAGAAACAAAAGCCATATTACAACCTGTGTGTTGTGATAATTGTGTTGTTTGCTCTGTAACCTGTTAGTTTATATGCCTTGACACTGTGATATATAAAGCCTAAAACCGAGATTATAAGAAGACACAGTGGCAGAACAAATTCAACCACACCTTTGTTTCATCACAAAACCAGAGAGCAACATCTGTCCGGTGAAGTCCACAAAACATATTACATGTAACAAACAGTTACATGACCTACAGCATAGTCAAGCAAGGTCATGTTTCTGACATTTTCTGACTACTAAACAACTATTGATTTAGAACCACAGAGTTTCTGCAAGTCACAAAGAAAACAGGATCTGCCTCCACTATTCCAGCACCATTTACACTTTAACATTTCAACATCATCAAATCACCTCTGTTTAGTCTAATACAGTGACAACTAAAAGATACCAACAACTATTTAGTCCAATCAATGTGAGCTAAATATGTTGGGGCTGTCCATGGAGCTGATTTGTGTGTGTGTGTGTGTGTGTGTGAGTTGAAAACACATGTTGACTCACCCTACTTGAAGAGAAACACCAATGCCATCCTCCACTTTCATGTATCCTACACGTCTATGACTCTGTCAGACCTGTTGATCTTGACTCATCTCATAGACCTCTAGCTTCTACACCCCTCCCTTCTCCTACTCTAACATAACACCAATATAATACATAATATATACTCTCATTCATTTACATAGAGACAGATACAGTCAATCATTGACACACTGAATATACAACAGTCAGATGCATGACACCATCACAACTTAACTGACATTAGTGCCTGTCCCCAGATGGACAGTTAGACTACAGTAAAGTACATTTACAGGTGATCACATCATTGTCCTGCTTTGAGACAGATGTTTACTGTCTGCTTCCAGTTGCATGTTCTTTTACTATCCCTGCAAATTATAATATATCTTATATCAAAACATATCTCAACAACTGTCACAAGTATATATCAGCATCCTACCTGTGGTCCAGAACAGGATCATCAAAATCACTGCAGGTATCATATCTGTCTTAAACTGGGGCTCCACTGAGCTATAATGTCTGCTGTCATGAAGAGAGGACTGAAGAGTGAGAAATACTGCTAGGCTATATGACTTCTATCTCATTATTTCCTGACTTATATGATGTGACGAACTTTTAAGCAGATAAGATCAGTTAAACCCACCTACCTACAGGAAACACTGACATTAGAAAAACTCCACAGGAAACTGCTGGCAGAACAGTAAAGTTACACATAGTGTCGCCTATAATATCACCTCTAACTTTCTACTGCTTGAGTTCACCTCTTATAGAATATTGGCTTAATGTTCCAGCACCTAAATATAAACAGTTCCAGCACCCAAAATGAGTACTGATCAGGTCTCATGTTAGAGCAGGAGAAGGGGGGATGTGGTGTAGAAGCTAGAGGTCTGTTACCCAAGTCAACTCAACAGGCCTGATGCTATATGTCAGGGTCAGGCTGGACTGGGACAAGAGAGGAAAAGGTTACTGGTTATGATGACATCACTGGTGAGAACTCAGTGATACAAATATATTCAGTTGATTAAAATGTCAGTCTCTCTCTCCCTCCTCCCCTGTCTCCTTCTACCAACTCAGTCTGTCAATAAGTCATATCTCTCTCTCTCCCTCCTCCCCTGTCTCCTTCTACCAACCCACTGTCAATAAGTCCTATCTCTCTCTCTCTCTCTCTCTCTCATCTCTCTCTCCCTCATCCCCCGTCTCCATCTACCAACCCAGTTTCTCAGTAAGAACTAAACTCAGCAAAAAAAGAAACGTCCTCTCACTCTCAACTGGATTTATTTTCAGCAAACTTAACATGTGTAAATATTTGTATGAATATAACAAGATTCAACAACTGAGACATAAACTGAACAAGTTCCACAGACATGTGACTAACAGAAATTGAATAATGTGTCCCTGAACAAGGGGGGGGGGTCAAAATCAAAAGTAACAGTCAGTATCTGGTGTGGCCACCAGCTGCAGTAAGTACTGCAGTGGATATACTCCTCATGGACTGCACCATATTTGCCAGTTCGTGCTGTGAGATGTTACCCCACTCTTCCACCAAGGCACCTGCAAGTTCCCAGACATTTCTGGGGGGAATGGCCCTAGCCCTCACCCTCCGATCCAACAGGCCCCAGACGTGCTCAATGGGATTTAGATCCGGGCTCTTTGCTGGCCATGAAAGAACACTGATATTACTGTCTTGCAGGATATCACGCACAGAACGAGCAGTATGGCTGGTGGCATTGTCATGCTGGAGGGTCATGTCAGGATGAGCCTGCAGGAAGGGTACCACATGAGGGAGGAGGATATCTTCCCTGTAACGCACAGCGTTGAGATTGCCTGCAACGACAACAAGCTCAGTCCGATGATGCTGTGACACACCACCCCAGACCATGACGGACCCTCCACCTCCAAATCGATCCCGCTCCAGAGTACAGGCCTCGGTGTAACGATCATTCCTTACTCACCCCTGGTGAGACAGAACCGCAACTCATCAGTGAAGAGCACTTTTCCCAGTCCTGTCTGGTAAAGCAACGGTGGGTTTGTGCCCATAGGCGACGTTGTTGCCGGTGATGTCTGGTAAGGACCTGCGTTACAACAGGCCTACAAGCCCTCAGTCCAGCCTCCCTCAGCCTATTGCGGACAGTCTGAGCACTGATGGAGGGATTGTGTGTTCCTGGTGTAACTCAGACAGTTGTTGTTGCCATCCTGTACCTGTCCCACAGGTGTGATGTTCGGATGTACCGATCCTGTGTAGGTGTTGTTACACGAGTTCAACCACTGCGTGGACGATCAGCTGTCCGTTCTGTCTCCCTGTAGCGCTGTCTTAGGCATCTCACAGTACGGACATTGCAATTTATTGCCCTGGCCACATCTGCAGTCATCATGCCTCCTTGCAGCATGCCGAAGGCACGTTCACGAAGATGAGCAGGGACCCTGGGCATCTTTCATTTGGTGTTTTTTAGAGTCAGTAGAAAGGCCTCTTTAGTGTCCTGCATTTTCATAACTGTGACCTTAATTGCCTAGCGTCTGTAAGCTGTTAGTGTCTTAACGACCGTTCCACAGGTGCATGTTCATTAATTGTTTATGGTTCATTGAACAAGCATGGGAAACAGTGTTTAAACCCTTTACAATGAAGATCTGAGAAGTTATTTGGATTTTTATGAATTATCTTTGAAAGACAGGGTCCTGAACAAGGGACATTTATTTTGTTGCTGAGTTTCTCTCATCTCTCTTCCTCCTCCCTTGTCTCCTTCTCCCAACCCAGTCTGTCAGTAGGTTCTCTCTCTCTTTCTCCCTCCCCCTCCTGAGAAATACTGCTAGGCTATATGACTTCTATCTCATTACTTCCATACTTCTATGATGTGACACAGTTTTTTAATGTTCCAGCACCTAAATATAAACAGTACAAGCACCCAAAATGAGTACTGATGAGGTCTCATGTTAGAGCAGGAGAAGGGGGGATGTGGTGTAGAAGCTAGAGGTCTGTTACCCAAGTCAACTCAACAGGCCTGATGCTATATGTCAGGGTCAGGCTGGGCTGGGACAAGAGAGGAAAAGGTTACTGGTTATGATGACATCACTGGTGAGAAGTCAGTGATATGAAGAGGAGAGGAGAGGAGAGGAGAGGAGGGGAGAGAAGGGGAGAGGGGAGGGGGGAGAAGGGAGAGGGGAGAGAAAAGGAGAGAGAGAAGAGGAGGATGGGAGAATGGGAGAGGAGGTACTGTTTGTCTCCCACCGTTCCACCCACAGGACTCTACCTTCTGTTATCAAGTCGTTTTTTCCACCATATTTAGTTCACCAGTCATTTCAGTGAAGGGAATAAGTGCACACTTTAGGAGAAAGGAGAGATAATTGGTGCAATGCTTCTTTCTAGTCTACAGTCCTGCGTCTGTGACACCAGATTATCACCTAGTGGCCATAGTAGGAACTGTCCTGTCAGTGTGTTTTTACTGCTGGCTCAAAACAACACATGACCTGCATACATGATCTGATTCATGTGTGAGTACTAAAACCATATGAATATAGTATATTTATTATATATGTGGGTCTGATAAGTAAACACTCTTAACCTCTATGGGCTAGGCGGGACGAATTCGTCCCACCTACGTAACAGCCACTTGAAGCCTGTGGCGCGATTTTCAAAACCTTAAAAATCCTATTACTTCAATTTCTCAAACATAGGACTATTTTACAGCTATTTAAAGACAAGACTCTCGTTAATCTAACCACACTGTCCGATTTCAAAAAGGCTTTACAACGAAAGCAAAACATTAGATTATGTCAGCAGAGTACCAAGCCAGAAATAATCAGACACCCATTTTTCAAGCTAGCATATAATGTCACCAAAACCCAGAAGACAGCTAAATGCAGCACTCACCTTTGATGATCTTCATCAGATGACAACCCTAGGACATTATGTTATACAATACATGCATGTTTTGTTCAATCAAGTTCATATTTATATCAAAAACCAGCTTTTTACATTAGCATGTGACGTTCAGAACTAGCATACTTCCGGGGAATTCGCTAACATTTTACTAATTTACTCACGATAAACGTTCACAAAAAGCATAACAATTATTTTAAGAATTATAGATACAGACCTCCTCTATGCACTCGATATGTCCGATTTTAAAATAGCTTTTTGGTGAAAGCACATTTTGCAATATTCTAAGTACATAGCCAAGGCATCACGGGCTAGCTATTTAGACACCCGGCAAGTTTAGCACTCACCATAATCATATTTACTATTATAAAAGTTTGATCACGCGCCTAAGCCCAGAGTCCCTTGATCGGCCACTTGAGAAAGGCGATAATGTGTTTCAGCCTGGGGCTGGGATGACGACATTCAGGTTTTTCCCGGGCTCTGAGCGCCTATGGACGACGTGGGAAGTGTCACGTTAGAGCAGAGATCCTTAGTAAATGATAGAGATGGAAAAGAAGTTCAAGAAATGGTCAGACAGGCCACTTCCTGTAAAGGAATCTCTCAGGTTTTGACCTGCCATTTGAGTTCTGTTATACTCACAGACACCATTCAAACAGTTTTAGAAAATTTAGGGTGTTTTCTATCCATATGTAATAAGTATATGCATATTCTAGTTACTGGGTAGGAGTGGTAACCAGATTAAATCGGGTATGTTTTTTATCCAGCCGTGTCAATACTGCCCCCTAGCCCTAACAGGTTAACATTGTAGTAGGAATATTTTAATGATGTCACAATGTAGAATGTTTTAACATTGTAGTTGGAGTATTTTAATTATGTTACAATGTAGAATGTTTTAACATTGTAGTAGGGGTATTTTAATGAAGTCACAATGCAGAACCCTAATCGTTTGCCCCCTGTTCTATTGATTTCAGCATGATATGGATATTAGCCTCAGGGGAAAAATCCAGGCTATTAATCCAGTACTATTTATATGATATAACAAGAAGTGACTAACAAAAAAAGAGCTGTGTTACACTTACAGCATTATATTATTTTATATTTATACTAAAATATACGTTTAGTTTTAGTTGAAAGTTTTAAATATTTATTTTCGGGTTGTTGTTAATAATGACTTGAAAACAACTTAATTTCAAAGTTCTTGCAGTCTATACACATTGACTGTTGTGGAAATATTTAATCAAATATTTCACCAGAACCGGAACCTGTGATTTCAATTAGACTTTATTACAAACAGTAACAAAGCCGAGCAATTCCATGGAAGAACTGACTCTTCATTCTTAGTACTTGGCTTTTATACAGTCTGACCCTTACATAACATCACTCCACTTTATGAATCTTGTTGTCTTGCTTAGTTTCCATTCTCTTATTGGCTCAGACATTGGGGCATAGATTCTATTGGTGGCTTGACATGCATACTCCTACTGTTGTCCATCACTGATAAGCTAATGTTCCTGTCCAAAAGTCTTCATAAGTTCAGACCGATGTTGTCTATGTATGATTAACCCATGTGCGTCTCCAGTAGCCTTCACAAGATCAGATATGGCTCAGACCAGTCACATCTTGTTGGTTTACCTTGCCTCATCTACACAGATTCTGCTTACGTTCTGTTTTTTACATGTCTAATAGTTGACTTGATGTTGATCCAGCTTTGTACACTCACATGGGCTCAACCTTCACTCTGCTTAGATATGTCTAATATTTAAACTTATATCGATTTTTCTTTCTACTTACATGAGAACAGTATAGTTACTGTAAATCAGCAGATGACTGGAAAATTCTCCCACGCAGTCAGTCAGGAACAAATTCTTATTTACAATGACGGCCTATCCCAGCCAAACCCAGGCAACGCTGGGCCAATTGTGCACCGCACTGTGGGACTCCCAATCACAGCCAGATATGATGCAGCCTGGATTCAAACCAGGTACTTCAGTGACACCTCTTGCACTGAGATGCAGTGTCTTAAATACATAAACATAAATAAAATGTGTTAAATACAACTGGTGTAGACTTTACTGTGAAATGCTCACGAGACCCTTCCCAACGATGAAGAGTTAAAACATTATACCTTTTATGTGGTACATTTTCACATCTCATAGTACAGAACTCCTAACTGGTCACCTTGTAACACAGACAGTTTTTCATTCAAAACCTGTCATTCATTCACTCATTCATTTGGATTGTAAACATCTCTCACCACACAACCATTGATTCAAAATATTCATTTAATGATAAATGTAATAAGAACGTTGGTTTAATCACCAAAACACAACATATTGATATCTTTTCAATTTAGTCGTTTTAACTACCAGTTGATCCAATAGAAAACAATGTAAGATACGTGTTTCAAATGGCCCTTAGAAGTGCTGACAGTAATATACTACAGTACTGTACATTACAGTAGATTACACAGTTCACATTAGACAATGCACTTAGTGAAATTACAAGATGATGTTATAATACTGCATCAACTGGTTGTTTAATGCAGCAGAATGAGGTTCTTAGAGCTCTACTGTGTCTTAACTGAGAGGAGCTTCTGAGATGGAACTCCAGCTACTGATTGATGATGGTCAGTAGAGCTTCTGAGATGGAACTCCAGCTACTGATTGATGATGGTCAGTAGAGCTTCTGAGATGGAACTCCAGCTACTGATTGATGATGGTCAGTAGAGCTTCTGAGATAGAACTCCAGCTACTGATTGATGATGGTCAGTAGAGCTTCTGAGATGGAACTCCAGCTACTGATTGATGATGGTCAGTAGAGCTTCTGAGATGGAACTCCAGCTAGTGATTGATGATGGTCAATAGAGCTTCTGAGATGGAACTCCAGCTACTGATTGATGATGGTCAGTAGAGCTTCTGAGATGGAACTCCAGCTACTGACTGATGATGGTCAGTAGAGCTTCTGAGATGGAACTCCAGCTACTGATTGATGATGATCAGTAGAGCTTCTGAGATGGAACTCCAGCTACTGACTGATGATGGTCAGTAGAGCTTCTGAGATGGAACTCCAGCTGCTGACTGATGATGGTCAGTAGAGCTTCTGAGATGGAACTCCAGCTACTGATTGATGATGGTCAGTAGAGCTTCTGAGATGGAACTCCAGCTACTGATTGATGATGGTCAGTAGAGCTTCTGAGATGGAACTCCAGCTACTGATTGATGATGGTCAGTAGAGCTTCTGAGATGGAACTCCAGCTACTGATTGATGATGGTCAGCAGAGCTTCAGAGATGGAACTCCAGCTACAGATTGATGATGGTCTTGTCCTTTCTCTCTCTCTCGGAGCTGCGTTCCATAGAATGACTTGGTGTTTGTGTAGAGGGAGGTACCAGGGTGGAGATGGCTCGTTATGGATAATTATGAGAGGAGCTTTGTTTTGGGGGCCAGACCCTGGTTTCCACACAATGACAACAGTCTTTACAGTAGATACTGTGTGCTGTAAATTATTACTTTATTTCATACCACGTCTCACCTTGTGACCCCTTCACTTAGTGACAACCATCATCACTCTAATGTGACATATTCAAAACACTACTATCAGAACCTATTTCAGTGTGAAGACTAAGATGTTGTTGTTATACTGTATATTGTTTGTGAACTCAAACAAGAAAGGAACAAAAATGCAAAAATTAAAGTTTAATATTTCAACATGACTCAATACATTTCAAACAGCATACTATAAGCACACATACAGTAAAAATGCAAACATACAGTAAATATATTTAGCATACGCAAAGGAAGAAAATTTGTCCTATTTATACTACTGTACTGTATGTTACATCAATTGTATGGAATAGATAAAGAAACTGTCAAAATACAGTCACATCTAAATCATAAGACAAGAAACAAATACTCCAGACAGCATCACAGGTGATATTCTCCTGGGCCAGACAGCATCACAGGTGATATTCTCCTGGACCAGACAGCATCACAGGTGATATTCTCCTGGACCAGACAGCATCACAGGTGATATTCTCCTGGACCAGACAGCATCACAGGTGATATTCTCCTGGACCAGACAGCATCACAGGTGATATTCTCCTGGACCAGACAGCATCACAGGTGATATTCTCCTGGACCAGACAGCATCACAGGTGATATTCTCCTGGACCAGACAGCATCACAGGTGATATTCTCCTGGACCAGACATCATCACAGGTGATATTCTCCTGGACCAGACAGCATCACAGGTGATATTCTCCTGGACCAGACAGCATCACAGGTGTCGTGACGTTGTATTACTTAATGTGACGACTGTTGCTCATCGAATGATTAACGGTTTATAATTGCGTGATTAAATGAATTAAGCAATGAATCAAGCAATTATTAACTCATTAACCTGGGGCACCATGGGAACAGTATTTTGATTGAGTTTCTATTTCCCAAATTAACAAAGGATATCAGAATATCGATTTTACAACAGTCGCTAAATTAATCAACCTCTTGTCCCATGTCTGAACGTCGCATAATCCGGGAATCTGCACGGACCCGGGTCCCACCAATGAGTTTACCACACCAATCTTAGTTGACTAGTTATTTACTAGCAAGCTAAAATGATGATAAAAATACACATACACAAAACACAGTATAGCTATTGATTAGGACTTAGTATAACGGGCCAACACACTATGGCACGTGTTACCCAAAATGGGGATTTAAAAGAGAGAGAAACCAAGAAAGTACACGAGAGAAATATACATTTGGTTCATTTGTCAGCCATGCTTATTTAAACCTAGCCTTGCCCCGAACTGCCGCTCTTATGGGTCAGAATATAATGATGTAATTACGTGTTGGAGGTCTCAGGTGGGAAGCTCCGCGTGGGTCGTTTAGGCTTCTCAATGACGCACTTCTCCGGCGCAACTCTCTGGTTGTCCTCACGATGTCAGTGTCCTTCTTGGCTTAGGGGTCTGATCCCTCGCCCTTATTCTGAAAGGGGTCTTCTGAGGACAGACAGCTCTGTAGCTCAGAGCTCACAGCTTAGGAATGAAACAGCGTAGATACCACGATTCGATGAAGAGTGGAGGCTAGGTGGTTCGGCTTGAATTCACCCGCTTAGACACAGCTACTCGTCCGTAGCTCGTGTAGAAAAAGATTTCTTTGTCTTCAACCTTGTGTTTCGTTTTGGGGTTCGTTGACTTTGTTAGACCTTCGCTGCAGCTTGGGGTCAATTAGTCTCCTATGTTAATTCTTCACTCTCCTGTCTTATACCCTCGGGTCAGAAGTGGGCGTAACCGCCTTTAGGGCAATTCTCTGGGCGGACCAAGTTAAGGGGCAAGGCCTAGATTTGACTAAAATCCTATTTTAGACACTACCTTCACATCTCATCTTTACCAAAACATTCTCTTTGATTTGGATATTTTCCACACAACGTACAATGTATAAACATCAGGCATATACTGGGAAAACTCTTAAAGGTACAATGTTTTCATAATAACGTCATCTCTTAACCTTTAATAACCATACAAAAGTTACATACATTTTCATATTCCACCTCTCGTCATGACCACCATTGTGGCTGACGGAAACCATTGTTCCACAGTCCCTTTATTGCATGTTTAATGTTCTGAGGCCAGTTCTCCATTGTGAGGACAAAGGAATTTCTCTGTGGCCTAAGGTTTATTATGGGCGTGAGGGGTCATAAAACCCCCACATCTTCAGACCCCTAGATCTCTCCTCCTCTGTTGGGGGTTTGGGAGATAATCTGTAGGGTGGTGGTCTCCTGTACCCTGACCTGATCAGGACAGTCATGACAGATGCTATATGTCAGGAGGAGAGAGAGAGAACGAGGGAGAGAGATTTGTGGAGGAGAGAGAAAGAGTGAAGGGGAGGGGAGAGAGGAGGGGAGGGGATATTTGTGGAGGAGAGAGAGAGTAGGGGAAGCGCTCCACTAGGGCCCTCTCAGTCAGCTGGCTCCACTAGGGCCCTCTCAGCCAGCTGGCTCCACTAGGGCCCTCTCAGCCAGCTGGCTCCACTAGGGCCCTCTCATCCAGCTGGCTCCACTAGGGCCCTCTCAGCCAGTTGGCTCCACTAGGGCCCTCTCAGCCAGCTGGTGTGTGTAGGAGAGTGTGAGCTGTGTGTCCAAAAAGTATAAGTACAAATGTCAAGGGAAATGAACTGAAGTGATAAATCTAGTCCTAGGTTTTATTAACTGTGGTGTTTGTTCTCCACTGGTTACCCTGTTCTCATCACAACAGGTCACACAATCTGCTGCCATGATTGCACAATGTGGTATTTTACCTAACAGATATGGGAGCTTGTAAATATTACATTTGTTTTCTAATTATTTTGGGGTCTTTGTAATCTGAGGGAAATGTGTGTGTCTTATATCGTTGTACATTTGACAGGAGGTTAGGAAGTGCTGCTCAGTTTTCACCTCATTTTGTGAGCAGTGGGCACATAGCCTGTCTTCTCTCTGCCTATGATGACCTCTCTCAATAGCAAGGCTATGTTCACTGAGTCTCTAGATTGTACATTTTTTTCTCAGTTTTCTATCAGTCACAGTGGTCAGATAGTCTGCCACCATGTACTGTCTGCTTAGGGGCAAATGGCATTTAAATTCACTTTGACAATTTGTAGTTGTGTAGTTCTAGATACTGTGTGGGTTAATTATATTTCCTAGTCAGTAAATATTTAATCATTGTGTAGTTCTAGATACTGTGTGGGTTAATTATATTTCCTAGTCAGTAAATATTTAATCATTGTGTAGTTCTAGATACTGTGTAGGTTTATTATATTTCCTAGTCAGTAAATATTTAATCATTGTGTAGTTCTAGATACTGTGTGGGTTTATTATATTGTCACCCATAGCATTGAATGAAAGGGAAGCCAGCGGGTATTTGGCCTTCTTCGAAAAATGTTTTATTAATTATTAGCCAATCAGCGTTGAGCTAAACTGAGTGAGCTCAGCTGTGAATGGTCCTGGCGCAACAAAAAAAGTGTAAAGGGAAGCCAGTTTGTATTTGGCTTCAGACCAATCACATCACAAGACAAAATTCATAATTAACAGAAAGAAATCTTGAATGCATCTCATTGTCTTATTGTCTAGCTAGCTAAAATTGTCCCTTTCCTAAATTAGCCATGGATGGAGATAGGGGTTTGGACTTGTGGTTTTAATTCTCTGTACTGGACAATGATTATAACGGAGATTCTGATCCAACCATAAATTCTACCTGTTGAGAGCTTCAAGTTCCTTGGTGTCCACATCACCAACAAACTAACATGGTCCAAGCACAACAAGACAGTTGTGAAGAGGGCACAACAAAACCTATTCCCCCTCAGGAGACTGAAAAGATTTGGCATGGGTCCTCAGATCCTCAAAAGGTTCTACAGCTGCACCATCGAGAGCATCCTGACGGGTTGCATCACTGCCTGGTATGGCAACTGCTCGGCCTCCGACCACAAGGCACTACAGAGGGTAGTGCGAACGGCCCAGTACATCACTGGGGCCAAGCTTCCTGCCATCCAGGATCTGTATACCAGGCGGTATCAGAGGAAGGCACTAAAAATGGTCAAAGACTCCAGCCACCCTAGTCTAGTCATAGACTGTTCTCTCTGCTACTGCACGGCAAGCGGTACCGGAGCACCAACTCAAGGTCCAAGAGGCTTCTAAACAGCTTCTACCCCCAAACCATAAGACTCCTGAACATCTAGTGAAATGGCTACCCAGACTATTTGCAGTGCACCCCCCCCCCCCCCTTACACCACTGCTACTCCTTGTTGTCATCTACAGTATTCATAGTTATTTTAATAACTCTACATGTACATACTACCTCAAATAACCGGTGTCCCGCACATTTACTCTGTATTGTACCCCCCTGTTTATAGTCTCGCTATTGTTATTTCACTGCTGCTCTTTAATTACTTGTTACTTTTATCTCTTTTTCTTATCGGTATTTTTTGAAACTGCATTGTTGGGTAGGGGCTCGTAAGTAAACATCTCACTGTAAGGTAAACACCTGTTGTATTCAGCGCATGTTACTAATAACATTTGATTTGATTTGAAATTCATACATTGTGCCCCTGGCCTGACAGGATGGAAGTTCAACATGTACTGTAGCTAGATGTAGTAGGCTAATGTTAACTAGCTGGCCTGAGAGGATGGAAGTTCAACATGTACTGTAGCTAGATGTAGTAGGCTAATGTTAACTAGCTGGCCTGACAGGATGGTAGTTCAACATGTACTGTAGGTAGATGTAGTAGGCTAATGTTAACTAGCTGGCCTGAGAGGATGGAAGTTCAACATGTACTGTAGCTAGATGTAGTATGCTAATGTTAACTAGCTGGCCAGGTGCATCGTTGCCCATGCCAGGAAGTTATGCTAGCCAGCAAGCATTTTAGCCAGGTACCTTAGGAGAAAAAAAACTAAAATGGTGTACTGTATGACAGAGTCATAGACATGTAGGATACATGAGGTGATATGATGATGTTGAAGTGTTGAAGTGTAAATGGTGCTGGAATAGTGGAGGCAGATCCTGTTTTCTTTGTGACTTGCTGTAACTCTGTGGTTCTAAATCAGTAGTTGTTTATTAGTCAGAAAATGGCAGAAACATGACCTTGCTTGACCATGCTGTAGGTCATGTAACTGTTTGTTACATGTAATATGTTTTGTGGATTTCACAGGACAGATGTTGCTCTCTGGTTTTGTGATGAAACAAAGGTGTGGTTGAATTTATTCTGCCTCTGAGTCTTCTTATAATCTTTGTTTTAGGTTTATATATCACAGTGTCAAGGCATATAAACTAACAGGTTACAGAGGAAACAATGCATTTATCACAACACATAGGTTGTAATATGGCTTTTGTTTCTGGATTAGCTTCCCCAGTGATTTTACCCAGAACCCACTGCTGCTGCCAGGGCCGCCTGGATGCCAGATCTCCACCAGTCTAGTACATAACTCAACTCTCTCTCCAACCCCCACCAGTCTAGTACATAACTCAACTCTCTCCCTGACCCCCACCAGTCTAGTACATAACTCAACTCTCTCCCTGATCCCCACCAGTCTAGTACATAACTCAACTCTCTCCCTGATCCCCACCAGTCTAGTACATAGCTCACCTCTCTCCCTGACCCCCACCAGTCTAGTACATAGCTCACCTCTCTCCCTGACCCCCACCAGTCTAGTACATAACTCTCTCCCTGACCCCCACCAGTCTAGTACATAACTCAACTCTCTCCCTGACCCCCACCAGTCTAGTACATAACTCAACTCTCTCCCTGACCCCCACCAGTCTAGTACATAACTCAACTCTCTCTCCAACCCCCACCAGTCTAGTAGATAACTAAATTCTCTCCCTGACCCCCACCAGTCTAGTACATAACTCAACTCTCTCCCTGACCCCCACCAGTCTAGTATATAACTCAACTCTCTCCCTGACCCCCACCAGTCTAGTACATAACTCAACTCTCTCCCTGACCCCCACCAGTCTAGTACATAACTCAACTCTCTATCCGACCACCACCAGTCTAGTACATAACTCAACTCTCTCTCCAACACATGTTCCTTCCCACTTTTTGTTTTGGTTTTCATCCCAAAGGAAAGGTTTGGAAGCACCTACACATAGAGTACATTAACACATAAACAGCACAATTCATCTCATATGACCTAGTTGTCACGTCCTGACCAGTAAAGGGGTTATTTGTTCTTATAGTTTGGTCAGGACGTGGCAGGGGTATTTGTTTTATGTGGTTCAGGGTGTGTTTGTGTATGTGTTCATGTAGAGGGGTATTTGGTTTATGTGGTTCAGGGTGTGTTTGTGTATGTGTGTATGTAGAGGGGTATTTGATTTATTAGTCCAGGGTTTTGGTTATTGTTCTATGTTAGTTTATTTCTATGTTCAGTCTAGTCAATTGTATTAGGTAAATGGTGTTGGGGCCTTCGGTTGGAGGCAGCTGTCTATCATTGCCTCTGATTGAAGGTCCTATAAATAGGAATGTGTTTGTCATGGGATTTTGTGGGAGATTGTTTCTTGTTTAGCTGTGTGCCTGATGAGACTGTCCAGTTTGTTTGTTTTTGTATACGTTGTTTGTGTTTTCCTTCTTCACTAATAAAAAGAAGATGAGTATACATTTTCCCGCTGCGTTTTGGTCTACAACCTACGACACCCGTGACACTAGTAGTACTGAAAAGCTCTTTTAACATCAACACAATATAGCTGGGTCTCCCTGTCCTGTCCCAACTACTTCTCAGACAGAGTTCAGTGTATCAAATTGGAGTGCCTATTGTCCAGACTTCTGCCAGTCTCTATGGGGGTACCTCAGGGTTCAATTCTTGCGCCGAATCTTTTCTCTGTATATATCAATGATGTCGCTCTTGCTGCGGGTGATTCCCTGATCCACCTCTACGCAGACAACACCATTCTGTATACATGTTGCCCTTCTTTGGACACTGTGTGAACTAATCTCCAGACGAGCTTCAGTGCCATGCAACACTCCTTCCGTGGCCTCCAACTGCTCTTAAACGCTAGTAAAACCAAATGCATGCTTTTCGTTCACAGCCCGCACCCACCCGCCTGCCCACCTAGCATCACTACTCTGGACGGTTCTGACTTAGAATATGTGGACAACTACAAATACGTAGGTGTCTGGCTAGACTGTAAACTCTCCTTCCAGACTCATATTAAACATCGTCAATCCAAAATTAAATCTAGAATCGGCTTCCTATTTCACAACAAAGCCTCCTTCACTCACGCCGCCAAACTTACCCTCGTAAAACTGACTATCCTACCGATCCTCGACTTTGGTGATGTCATTTACAAAATAGCTTCCAATACTCTGCTCAGCAAACTGGATGTAGTCTATCACAGTGCCATCCGTTTTGTCACCAAAGCCCCATATACCACCCACTACTGCAACCTGTATGCTCTCGTTGGCTGGCCCTCGCTACATATTCGTCTCCAGACCCACTGGCTCCAGGTCATCTATAAGTCTATGCTCAGTATAGCTCCGCCTTACCTCAGCTCACTGGTCACGATAACAACACCCACCCGTAGCACGCGCTCCAGCAGGTATATCTAACTGGTCATCCCCAAAGCCAACCTCATCCCCATATTGTTTTTATTTACTTTTCTGCTCTTTTGCACACCAGTATTTCTACTTACACATCTGTTCATCTATCACTCCAGTGTTAATTTGCTAAATTGTAATTACTTCGCTACTATGGCCTTTTTATTGCCTTACCTCCTCACTCCATTTGCACACACTATATATAGACTTTCTTTTTTTCTATTGTGTTATTGACTGTACTCTTGTTATTCCACATGTAACTCATACATACATCTACATACTGTAGTTGAAGGTTATTTCAGTGTCATAAAAAGTGTTCATTAACCTCTATGGGCTAGGTGGGACGCTAGCGTCCCCCCCGTGGTGCACTCCATCAACAGCAGGTGCATTTCAAGAGCGGCAAATTTGAATCCAAATAAATGTCAAAATTCAAATTTTTCAAACATACAACTATTTTACACCCTTTGAAAGATAAACATCTCCTTAATCTAACCACGTTTTACGATTTCAAAAAGGTTTTACGGCGAAAGCATAAATTTAGAGTATGTTAGGACAGTACATTTACAAGAGTTGTGTGTAATGTTTTGTCAATTCAAAGACAGGGTCACCAAAACCATAAAACCAGCTAAAATGATGCACTAACCTTTTACAATCTCCATCAGATGACACTCCTAGGACATTATGTTAGACAATGCATGCATTTTTAGTTCTATCAAGTTCATATTTATATCCAAAAACAGCGTTTTACTATGGCATTGATGTTGAGGAAATCGTTTCCCTCCAATAACCGGCAGTCAAGTCAACACCACAAATTAAATAATTAAAATTAGAAAACATTGGTAAAATATTATATTGTCATTTAAAGAATTATAGATTTACATCTCTTGAACGCAATCAACTTGCCAGATTTAAAAATAACCTTACTGGGAAATCACACTTTGCAATAATCTGAGCACTGCGCCCAGAAAAATACGCGTTGGGATACAGACTAGACGTCATGTTGGGGAGATCTAAAATCGAAAATACTATGTAAATAATCCATTACCTTTGATTCTCTTCATCAGATGTCACTTCCAGGTATCACAGGTCCATAACGAATGTAGTTTTGTTCAAAAAAGCTCATCATTTATGTCCAAAAATCTCCGTCTTGTTAGCACATGATCTAAGCCAGCCGGACTTCTCGTCATGAACGAGGGGAAAAAAATATATTTACGTTCGTTCAAACATGTCAAACGTTGTATAGCATAAATCATTAGGGCCTTTTTAACCAGAACATGAATAATATTCAAGGTGGACGAATGCATACTCTTTTATAACGTATTGGAACGAGGGTACCCAACATGAACTCGCGCGCCAGGTGTCTAATGGGCCATCATCGTTCCATGGCTCTTGTTCGGTCAGATCTCCCTCCAGAAGACTCAAAACACTTTGTAAAGGCTGGTGACATCTAGTGGAAGCAATAGGAAGTGCCAAAATATTCCTCAGCCCCTGTGTTTTTCAATGGGATAGGTTTAAAGGTAATACAACACATCAGGTATCCACTTCCTGTCAGAAAATGTCTCAGGGTTTTGCCTGCCAAATGAGTTCTGTTATACTCACAGACACCATTCAAACAGTTTTAGAAACTTTAGAGTGTTTTCTATCCATATATAATAAGTATATGCATATTCTAGTTACTGGGTAGGATTAGTAACCAGATTAAATCGGGTACATTTTTTTTATCCAGCAGTGCAAATACTGCCCCCTAGCCCTAACAGGTTAAAATATTGTCTGTGAGTATAACAGAACTTATATGGCAGGCGAAAGCCTGAGGAAAATCCATCCAGGAAGTGGGATTCTTTTGATGTTTGTGTTTTTCCATTGAAAGCCTATCGACCATATAAGTGGATAGGACCCAGATTGCAGTTCCGCTGGCTTCCACTAGATGTCAACAGTCTTTCGACATTGTTTCAGGCTTGTATTCTGAGAAATGAAGAAGAATGAGAGCATTTCATGAGGGTCGGTCGAATGAACCAGAGCTTTTTTGCGTGCGACCGGGAATGCGCCCTTCGTTCTTTTTCCTTTGTATTGAATACGCTATTGTCTGGTTGAAATATTATCGACTATAAAGACAATAGACAACCTGAGGATGAATAAAAAACATTGTTTGACATTTCCACGAACTTTACCGGTACTATTAGCATGTATTCTACTGTTGTAACCGCCTTTGAGCCAGTGGATTACTGAACAAAACACGCCAACAAAACTGAGTTTTTGGGATATAAAGAGGGACTTTATCGAACAAAACAAACATTTATTGTGTAACAGGGACTCTTGTGAGTGCAACCAAATTAAGTTCATCAAAGGTAAGTTATTAACCTCTCTAGGCTAGGCGGGACAAATTCGTCCCACCTACGTAACAGCCACTGCTATCCTGTGGCGCGATTTTCAAAACCTTAAAAATCCTATTACTTCAATTTCTCAAACATATGACTATTTTACAGCCATTTAAAGACAAGACTCTCGTTAATCTAACCACACTGTCCGATTTCAAAAAGGCTTTACAACGAAAGCAAAACATTAGATTATGTCAGCAGAGTACCAAGCCAGAAATAATCAGACACCCATTTTTCAAGCCAGCATATAATGTCACCAAAACCCAGAAGACAGCTAAATGCAGCACTCACCTTTGATGATCTTCATCAGATGACAACCCTAGGACATTATGTTATACAATACATGCATGTTTTGTTCAATCAAGTTCATATTTATATCAAAAACCAGCTTTTTACATTAGCATGTGACGTAAGTACATAGCCCAGGCATCACGGGCTCGCTATTTAGACACCCGGCAAGTTTAGCACTCACCATAATCATATTTACTATTATAAAAGTTTCATTACCTTTTGTTGTCTTCGTCAGAATACACACCCAGGACTGCTACTTCAATAACAAATGTTGGTTTGGTCCAAAATAATCCATCGTTATATCCGAATAGCGGCGTTTTGTTCGTGCGTTCCAGACACTATCCGAAATAGTAAAGAAGTGTCACGCGCATGGCGCAATTCGTGACAATAAAATTCTAAGTATTCCATTACCGTACTTCGAAGCATGTCAACCGCTGTTTAAAATCAATTTTTACGACATTTTTCTCGTAGAAAAGCGATAATATTCCGACAGGGAATCTCCTTTTCGGCAAACAGAGGAAAAAATCCCAAAGGCGGGGGCGGTCGGGGTCACGCGCATAAGCCAGTGTCTCTTGATCGGCCACTTGAGAAAGGCGATAATGTGTTTCAGCCTGGGGCTGGAATGACGACATTCTGTTTTTTCCCGGGCTCTGAGAGCCTATGGAAGACGTGGGAAGTGTCACGTTAGAGCAGAGATCCTTAGTAAATGATAGAGATGGAAAAGAAGTTCAACAAATGGTCAGACAGGCCATTCTATATGGGAAGTGGCCTGTCTGACAAGTTGTTGTTCAACTTGGCTCTTTTTATTGAAGACTGAGGATCTTTGCTATAACATGACACTTCCTACAGCTCCCATAGGCTCTCAGAGCCCGGGAAAAATCTGAATGATATCGAGGCAGGCTCTGGCTGAAACACATTATCGCTTTTGGCAAGTGGCCGATCAGAGTACTATGGGCTTAGGCGCGTGCCCGAGTCGACCCCATGCTTTATTTTCTTTCGTCTGTTTACCTAAATGCAGATTCCCGGTCGGAATATTATCGCTTTGTTACGAGAAAAATGGCATACAAATGGATTTTAAACAGCGGTTGACATGCTTCGAAGTACTGTAATGGAATATTTAGATTTTTTTTGTCACGAAATGCGCCATGCTCGTCACCCTTCTTTACCCTTTCGGATAGTGTCTTGAACGCACGAACAAAACGCCACTATTTGGATATAACGATGGATTATTCGGGACCAAACCAACATTTGTTATTGAAGTAGAAGTCCTGGGAGTGCATTCTGACGAAGAACACCAAAGGTAATAACATTTTTCTTATAGTAAATCTGACTTTGGTGAAGGCTAAACTTGCTGGGTGTCTAAATAGCTAGCCCTGTGATGCCGGGCTATCTACTTAGAATATTGCAAATTGTGCTTTCACCGAAAAGCTATTTTAAAATCGGACATATCGAGTGCATACAGGAGTTCTGTATCTATAATTCTTAAAATAATTGTTATGCTTTTTGTGAACGTTTATCGTGAGTAATTTAGTAAATTCACCGGAAGTGTGCTAGTTCTGAACGTCACATGCTAATGTAAAAAGCTGTTTTTTGATATAAATATGAACTTGATTGAACAAAACATGCATGTATTGTATGTATTGTTTAACATAATGTCCTAGGTGTGTCATCTGATGAAGATGACATCAAAGGTTAGTGCTGCATTTAGCTGTCTTCTGGGTTTTTGTGACATTATATGCTAGCTTGAAAAATGGGTGTCTGATTATTTCTGGCTGGGTACTCTGCTGACATAATCTAATGTTTTGCTTTCGTTGTAAAGCCTTTTTTGAAATCGGACAGTGTGGTTAGATTAACGAGAGTCTTCTCTTTAAAATGCTGTAAAATAGTCATATGTTTGAGAAATTGAAGTAATAGCATTTCTAAGGTATTTGAAAATCGCGCCACGGGATTCAACTGGCTGTTACGTAGGTGGGACGATTTCGAGAAGTTGATGTCAAACGCTGTTTAAAATATTCCAACCGGACAACCTTGTATTCATTCAAACAGGTGAAGAAAAACATGGTGGTCTCTCGTGCTCGCGCATCTCCTGTCTCTGAGCCACTAGGCTGACCACTCACAAACAGAGTTCCTGGACCTTGCCCAGAGACAGCAGAGATCCCATTCCACTTTCTGGCGCCTTCAAAGAGCCAATGGAATCCTTAGAAATTGTCACGTAACAGCAGAGATACTGTAATTTCGATAGAGAGGCAACAGAAGGACCAGAAATTGTCAGACAGTCCACTTCCTGTATGGAATCTTCTCAGGTTTTGGCCTGCCATATGAGTTCTGTTATACTCACAGACACCATTCAAACAGTTTTAGAAACTTTAGAGTGTTTTCTATCCAAATATAGTAATTATATGCATATTCTAGTTTCTGGGCAGGAGTAGTAACCAGATTAAATCAGGTACGTTTTTCATCCAGATGTGAAAATACTGCCCCCTACCCAAGAGAGGTTAAAATGACTGTTGGCATCTAGTGGAAGCCTTAGGAAGTGCAAGTTGACCCCACAGACACTGTAGTTTCAATAGAACATAATTTGAAATGACTACAACCCTTAGAGTGCCCACTTCCTGACTGGATACCTCTCAGGTTTTTGCCTGCCATATGAGTTCTGTTATACTCACAGATATCATTCAAAAAGTTTTAGAAACTTCAGAGTGTTTTCTATCCAAATCTACTAATAATATGCAAATATTTGATTCTGGGCCCGAGTAGTAGGCTGTTTAATTTGGGTACATTTTTATCCAAACTACTCAATATTGCCCCCGGTCCCAGAAAGGTTAACAAGAAGTTAGTCTTTATTTTGATGTATAACACTTGTATCTTCATGAAAGTTTATTGTGACTATTTCTGCAATTTGTATTTTGCGCTCTGCAATTTCGCCGGATGTTGGCCAGATGGGACGTTAAAAGGTTAAAGTGTAAAACAAATCAGGATGCTTGGTGGATGGATTCAGTGTAGATGTTCTGCTGTGTATCCAGGGGTTCATATGAAAGTGATAGATTTGTAATTCTATACAAGAGAAAGTTCTGGATTACTTTTCTTTGGGTGACCTCAGGCTACGGTCTTTGACATTTCAGCTACTTTGTTAACCTGTTGGGGCTAGGGGGCAGTATTTTCACGGCTGGATAAAAAAACGTACCCGATTTAATCTGGTTACTAATCCTACCCAGTAACTAGAATTTGCATATACTTATTATATATGGATAGAAAACACCCTAAAGTTTCTAAAACTGTTTGAATGGTGTCTGTGAGTATAACAGAACTCATTTGGCAGGCAAAAACCTGAGACATTTTCTGACAGGATGTGGATACCTGATGTGTTGAATTACCTTTAAGCCTATGCCATTGAAACACACAGGGGTTGATTAATGTTTTGGCACTTCCTATTGCTTCCACTAGATGTCACCAGCCTTTACAAAGTGTTTTGAGTCTTTTACTGTGAGATCTGACCGAACAAGAGCCATGGAACGGTGATGGCCGATTAGACTCTGGCGCGCGAGGTCATGTTGGGTACCCCCGTTCCAATACGTTATAAAAGAGAATGCATTCGTCCACCTTGAATATTATTCATGTTCTGGTTAAAAAGGCACTAATGATTTATGCTATACAACGTTTGACATGTTTGAATGAACGTAAATATATTTTTTCCCCTCGTTCATGACGAGAAGTCCGGCTGGCTTAGATCATGTGCTAACAACACAGAGCTTTTTGGACATAAATGATGAGCTTTTTTGAACAAAACTACATTCGTTATGGACCTGTGATACCTGGAAGTGACATCTGATGAAGAGAATCAAAGGTAATGGATTATTTACATAGTAATTTCGATTTTAGATCTCTCCAACATGGCCGTTTGTCTGTATCGCAAAGCGTATTTTTCTGGGCGCAGTGCTCAGATTATTGCATAGTGTGATTTCCCAGTAAGGTTATTTTTAAATCTGGCAAGTTGATTGCGTTCAAGAGATGTAAATCTATAATTCTTTAAATGACAATATAATATTTTACCAATGTTTTCTAATTTTAATTATTTAATTTGTGGTGCTGACTTGACTGCCGGTTATTGGAGGGAAACGATTTCCTGAACATCAACGCCATAGTAAACCGCTATTTTGGATATAAATATGAACTTGATAGAACTAAAAATGCATTTATTGTCTAACATAATGTCCTAGGAGTGTCATCTGATGGAGATTGTTAAAGGTTAGTGCATCATTTTAGCTGGTTTTATGGTTTTGGTGACGCCTGTCTTTGAATTGACAAAACATTACACACAGCTATTGTCAATGTACTCTCCTAACATAATCTAACTTTATGCTTTCGCCGTAAAACCTTTTTGAAATCGGACAACGTGGTTAGATTAAGGAGATGTTTATCTTTCAAAGGGTGTAAGATAGTTGTATGTTTGAAAAATTTGAATTTTGACATTTATTTGGTTTCAAATTTGCCGCTCTTGAAATGCACCTGCTGTTGATAGGGTGCACCACAGGTGGCACGCTAGCGTCCCACATAGCCCCAAGAAGTTAACAGTTCTACAACTGTCACCTTATGTAACAACTGATTTACTCTGATTGGACTAGATCCATGTTGAGGTGAGACTTATCTGATTGGACTAGATGAATGTTGAGGTGAGACACGTCTGATTGGACTAGATCCATGTTGAGATGAGACATGTCTGATTGGACTAGATCCATGTTGAGGTGAGACACGTCTGATTGGACTAGATCCATGTTGAGGTGAGACACGTCTGATTGGACTAGATCCATGTTGAGGTGAGACACATCTGATTGGACTAGATCCATGTTGAGGTGAGATATGAAGAGGAGAGGGGGGAGGAGAGGAGAAGAAGAGGAGAGGGGGGAGAAGAGGAGAGGAGAAGGGGAGATAAGAGGAGAAGAGAGGGGGAGAAGAGGAGAGGGGGAGAATGGGGAGGAGAGGAGGAGAAAAGGTCAGGGGGGAGGGGAGGGGAAAGAAGAGGAGAGGGGGAGAAGAGGAGAGGAGAAGGGGAGAAGAGGAGAGGAGAAGGGGAGATAAGAGGAGAAGAGAGTGGGAGAATGGGGAGGAAAGGAGGAGAAAAGGTCAGAGGGGAGGGGAAGAAGTGGAGCTGGGGAGAAGAATAGAGGGGGGAGAAGAGGGGAGGAGAGGGTGAGAAGGGGAGAAGAAAGGGGAGAAGAGAGGGGGAGAAGGGAGAGGAGAGGGGGAGGGGAAGAAGAGGAGAGGGGGAGAAAAGGGGAAGAGAGGGGAGGGGAGAAGAGGTGAGGGGGAGAAGATGAGATGGGGAGAAGAGATGAAGAGGGGGAGATGAGGAGAAGAGAGTGAGAGAAGAGGGGGAGATGAGAGAGGGGGAGAAGAGAGACTGGGAGGAGAGGAGAGGGGGAGAAGGGGTGCGAAGAGAAGAGAGGGGGAGAAGAGGACAGAGGGAGAAGGGCAGAGGGGGAGAAGAGTAGAGGGGGAGAAGAGGGGGGTAGAAGGGGGAGGAGAGGAAAGGGGAGGAGGGGAAGAAAAGGTGAAGAGAGGGGGAGAAGAGGAAAAGAGAGGGAGAGAAGGGGGAGAAGAGAGGGGTGAAAAGAGAAAAGGGGGAGAAGAGGAGAAGAGGAGAGGGGAGAAGGGGAGAAGAGAGGGGGAGAAGAGGAGAAGAGGAGAAGGGAGAAGGAGAGAAGAGAGGGGGAGAAGAGGAGAAGAGGAGAAGGGAGGGAGAGAAGAGAGAGGGAGAAGAGGGGTGGGAGAAGAGGGAGAGGAGGAGAGGGAAGGACATGAGAGGAAGGGCAGGTGAAGAGAGGGAGAGAAGAGGGGGAGAAGAGGAGAGGGAGAGAAGTGGGGAGTAGAGGGGGAGAAGAGGAGTAGAGAGGGGGAGAGGAGGAGAGGGGTAGAAGAGGAGAGGGGTAGAAGGGGAGAAGAGTAGAGGAGAGGGGAGGAGAGGAGAGGGAGAGAAGAAGGGTGGGAGAAGTGAGGGGGAGAAGAGGGTGAGAAGAGGAGAGGAGAGGGGGAGAAGAGGAGAGGGGCAGAAGGGGAGAAGAGTAGAGGAGAGGGGGAGGAGAGGAGAGGGGAGGGGGAGAATTGGAGAAGAGAGGGGGAGAAGAGGGGAGAAGAGGAGTGGAGAGGGGGAGAACAGGAGAGGGCCAGAAGGGGAGAAGAGTAGAGGAGAGGGGGAGAAGAGAGGGGGAGAAGAAGGGGAGAAGAGAGGGGGAGAAAAGGAGTGGAGAGGGGGAGAAGAGGAGAGGAGAGGGGGAGAAGAGGAGAGGGGGAGAAGGGGAGAAGAGAGGGTGAGAAGAGGAGAGGAAAGGGGGAGAAGAGGAGAATAGAGGGGGGAGAAGAGGAGAAGAGAGGCGGAGAGGGGGAAGAGGGGAGGGGGAGAAGGGGAGAAGAGTAGAGGAGAAGGGTAGGAGAGGAGAGGGAGAGAAGAAGGGTGGGAGAAGAGAGGGGAGAAGAGGGTGAGAAGTGGAGAGGAGAGGGGGAGAAGAGGAAAGGAGAGATGAGGAGAGGGAGAGAAGAGGAGAGGGAGAGAAGGGGAGAAGAGAGGGTGAGAAGAGGAGAGGAGAGGAGAGGGAGAGAAGAGGAGAAGAGAGGGGGAGAAGAGGAGTAGAGGGGGGAGAGGGGGGAGCGGAGGAGAGGGGGGAGAAGAAGTGTGGGAGAGGAGAGGGGGAGAAGAGTAGAAGAGAGGGGGAGAAGAGGTGAGGGGCAGAAGTAGAGAAGAGTAGAGGGGGAGAAGAGGAGAGGGTGAGAAGAGGAGAGGGGGAGAAAAAGTGTGGGAGAAGAGAGGGGGAGAAGAGGGTGAGAAGATGAGAGGAGAGGGGGAGAAGAGGAGAAGAGAGGAGGGGAAGGGGAGAGGGGTGGAAGGGGAGAAGAGAGGGGGAGAAGAGGGGGAGAAGAGGGGAGGAGAGGGGGAGAACAGGAGAGGGGAGAAGAGGAGAGGGGGAGAAGAAGGGGGAGAAGAGAAGAGGAGTGGGGAAGAAGAGGAGAGGGGGAGAAGGGGAGAAGAGAGGGGGAGAAGAGGAGAGGAGAGGGAGGATGGGAGGGGAAGAATAGGAGAGGGGGAGAAGAGGAGATGGGGAGAAGAGAGTGGGAGAAGAGAGGGGAGAAGAGGAGAGGAGAGGGGGAGAAGAGGAGAGGAGAGTGAGAGAAGAGGAGAGGAGTAGAGGAGAGGGGGAGGAGAGGAGAGGGGGAGAAGAAGGGTGGGAGAAGAAAAGGGGAGAAGAGGGTGAGAAGAGGAGAGGATAGGGGAGGGGAGGGGAGAAGGGGAGAAGAGTAGAGGAGAAGGGTAGGAGAGGAGAGGGAGAGAAGAAGGGTGGGAGAAGAGAGGGGGAGAAGAGGGTGAGAAGAGGAGAGGAGAGGGGAGAAGAGGAAAGGAGAGATGAGGAGAGGGAGAGAAGAGGAGAGGGAGAGAAGGGGAGAAGAGAGGGTGAGAAGAGGAGAGGAGAGGGAGAGAAGAGGAGAAGAGAGGGGGAGAAGAGGAGTAGAGGGGGAGAGGGGGAGCGGAGGAGAGGGGGAGAAGAAGTGTGGGAGAGGAGAGGGGGAGAAGAGTAGAAGAGAGGGGGAGAAGAGGTGAGGGGCAGAAGTAGAGAAGAGTAGAGGGGGAGAAGAGGAGAGGGTGAGAAGAGGAGAGGGGGAGAAAAAGTGTGGGAGAAGAGAGGGTAGAGAAGAGGGTGAGAAGATGAGAGGAGAGGGGGAGAAGTGGAGAAGAGAGGAGGGGAAGGGGAGAGGGGTGGAAGGGGAGAAGAGAGGGGGAGAAGAGGGGGAGAAGAGGGGAGGAGAGGGGGAGAACAGGAGAGGGGAGAAGAGGAGAGGGGGAGAAGAAGGGGAGAAGAGAAGAGGAGTGGGGAAGAAGAGGAGAGGGGGAGAAGGGGAGAAGAGAGGGGGAGAAGAGGAGAGGAGAGGGAGGATGGGAGGGGAAGAATAGGAGAGGGGGAGAAGAGGAGATGGGGAGAAGAGAGTGGGAGAAGAGAGGGGAGAAGAGGAGAGGAGAGGGGGAGAAGAGGAGAGGAGAGTGAGAGAAGAGGAGAGGAGTAGAGGAGAGGGGGAGGAGAGGAGAGGGGGGAGAAGAAGGGTGGGAGAAGAAAAGGGGAGAAGAGGGTGAGAAGAGGAGAGGAGAGGGGGAGAATAGGAGAAGAGAGGGGCGAAAGAGGAAAGGGGGAGAAGAGGAGAGGGGCAGAAGGGGAGAAGAGTAGAGGAGAGGGGGGAGAGGAGAGGGGAGGGGGAGAAGAGGAGAGGAGAGGGAGAGAAGAGGATAGGGGGAGAAGAGGAGAGGGGGAGCAGAGGAGAAGGGGAGAAGGGGAGAAGGGGAGAAGAGAGGGGGAGAGGAGGAGAGGGGGAGAAGAGGAGAGGAGAAGGGTAGGAGAGGAGAGGGAGAGAAGAGTAGAGGGGGAGAAGAAGTGTGGGAGAAGAGAGGGGGAGAAGAGGAGAAGAGAGGGGGAGAAGAGGAGAAGAGAGGAGGGGAAGGGGAGAGGGGTGGAAGGGGAGAAGAGAGGGGGAGAAGAGGGGGAGAAGAGGGGAGGAGAGGGAGAGAACAGGTGAGGGGAGAAGAGGAGAGGGGAGAAGAAGGGGGAGAAGAGAAGAGGAGTGGGAGGATGGGAGGGGAAGAATAGGAGAGGGGGAGAAGAGGAGATGGGGAGAAGAGAGTGGGAGAAGAGAGGGGGAGAAGAGGAGAGGAGAGGGGGAGAAGAGGAGAGGAGAGTGAGAGAAGAGGAGAGGGGGAGAAGGGGAGAAGAGAGGGGTGAGAAGAGGAGAGGGGGGGCTAGGGGAGAAGAGAGGGGAGAAGAGGAGAGGAGAGGAGAGGAGAGGAGAGGAGAGGAGAGGAGAGGAGAGGAGAGGAGAGAGAGAGGAGAGGAGAGGAGAGGAGAGGAGAGGAGAGGAGAGGAGAGGAGAGGAGAGGAGGGGGGAGAAGAGAGGTGAAGAAGAGGAGAGGGGGAGAAGAGGAGAGGGGGAGAAGAGAGGGGAAGAAGAAAGGGAGAAGAGAGGGGGAGAAGAGGAGAGGAGGAGAAAAAGGGGAGAAGAGAGGGGGAGAAGAGGAGAGAAGAGGGGGAGAAGAGGAGAGGAGAGTGAGATAAGAGGAGACGGGGAGGAGGGGAGAAGAGAGGGTGAGAAGAGGAGAGGAGAGGGGGAGAAGAGGAAAATAGAGGGGGAGAAGAGGAGAAGAGAGGGGAGAGGGGGATAAGAGGGGAGGGGAGGAGAGGAGAGGGGAGGGGAAGGAGAGGAGAGGAGAGAGGAGAGGGGGGAGAAAAGAGGGGAGAAGAGGAGAGGGGGAGAAGAGAGGGTGAGAAGAGGAGAGGAGTGGGGAAGAGTAGAATAGAGGGGGAGAAGAGGAGAAGAGAGGGGGAGAAGAGCAGAGGGGGAGAAGGGGAGAAGAGAGGGGGAGAAGAGGGGGAGAAGAGGAGAGGAGAGGGGGAGAACGGGAGAGGGGCAGAATTGGAGAAGAGTAGAGGGGAGAAGAGGAGAAGAGAGGGGAGAAGAGCAGAGGGGGGAGAAGGGGAGAAGAGAGGGGGAGAAGAGGGTGAGAAGAGTAGAGGAGAGAGGGGGAGAAGAGGAGAGGGGGAGAAGAAGTGTGGGAGAAGAGAGGGGGAGAAGAGGGTGAGAAGCGGAGAGGAGAGGTTGGAGAAGAGGAGAGGGGGAGCAGGGGAGAAGAGAAGGGGGAGAAGAGGGGGAGAAGAGGAGAGGAGAGGGGGAGAACAGGAGAGGGGCAGAATTGGAGAAGAGGAGAGGGGAGGAGAGGAGAGGAGAGGGAGAGAAGAGGAGAACGGGAGAAGAGAGAGGGAGAAGAAGCGGAGAAGAGAGGGGGAGAAGAGGAGAGGGGGAGAAGGGGAGAAGAGGAGAGTAGAGGGGGAGAAGAGGAGAGGGGAGAAGGGCAGAAGAGAGGGGGAGAAGATTAGAGGAGAGTGGGAGAAGAGGAGAGGGGGAGAAGAGGAGAGGGGGAGAAGAGGAGAAGGGGAGAAGGGGAGGAGAGGGGGAGATGGGGAGAAGAGAGGGGGAGGAGAGGAGAGGGGGAGGAGAGGAGAGGAGAGGAGAGAAGAGGGGAGGGGGAGAAGGGGAGAAGAGAGGGTGAGAAGAGGAGAGGAGGGGGGAAGAGTAGAATAGAGGGGAGAAGAGGAGAAGAGAGGGGGAGAAGAGCAGAGGGGGGGAGCAGGGGAGAAGAGAGGGGGAGAAGAGGGGGAGAAGAGGAGAGGAGAGGGGAGAACAGGAGAGGGGCAGAATTGGAGAAGAGTAGAGGAGAGTGGAGGAGAGGAGATGGAGAGAAGAGGAGTGGGGGAGAGGACGGGTGGGAGTAGAGAGGGGGAGAAGAGGGTGAGAAGAGTAGAGGTAAAGGGGGATAAGAGGAGAGAGGGGGAGAAGAGGAGAGGGGCAGAAGTGGTGAAGTGTAGAGGGGAGGGGGAGGAGAGGAGAGGGAGAGAAGAGGAGAGGGGGAGAAGAAGTGTGGGAGAAGAGGGTGGGAGAAGAGGGTGAGAAGAGTAGAGGTAAAGGGGGGAGAAGAGGAGAGGGGGGAGAAGAGGAGAGGGGGAGAAGAGGAGAGGGGCAGAAGTGGTGAAGTGTAGAGGAGAGGGAGAGAAGAGGAGAGGGGAAGAAGAAGTGTGGGAGAAGAGAGGGGGAGAAGAGGGTGAGAAGCGGAGAGGAGAGGGGGAGAAGAGGAGAAGAGAGGGGGAGAAGAGGAGAGGGGGAGCAGGGGAGAAGAGAGGGGGAGAAGTGGGGGAGAAGAGGAGAGGAGAGGGGAGAACAGGAGAGGGGCAGAATTGGAGAAGAGGAGAGGGGAGAAGTGGAGAGGAGAGGGAGAGAAGAGGAGAACGGGAGAAGAGAGAGGGAGAAGAAGCGGAGAAGAGAGGGGGAGAAGAGGAGAGGAGAGGGGGAGGAGAGGAGATGAGAGGAGGAGAAGAGAGGGGGAGAAGAAAGGGAGAAGAGAGGGTGAGAAGAGGAGAGGGGGAGAAGAAGACAGGTAGAGGAGAGGGGTGAGAAGTGGGAAGAGAGGGGGAGAAGAGGAGAGGGGTGAGAAGAGGAGAGATGGAGAAGAGGAGAGGAGAGGGGGAGAAGAGAGGGGGAGAAGAGGAGAGGGGGAGAAGAGAGGGGTAGAAGAGGAGAGGAGAGGGAGGATGGGAGGGAAAAAGAGGAGAGGGGGAGAAGAGGAGAGGGGGAGAAGAGAGAGGGAGAAGAGATGGAGAAGAGAGGGTGAGAAGAGGAGAGGGGGAGAAGGGAGAGGTAGAGAAGAGGAGAGGGTTAGAAGTGGAGAAGAGAGGGGGAGAAGAGGAGAGGGTGAGAAGAGGAGAGATGGAGAAGAGGAGAGGAGAGGGGGAGAAGAGAGGGGGAGAAGAGGAGAGGGAGAGAAATGGTAGAAGAGATGGGGAGAAGAGGAAAGGCGGAGAAGGGGAGAGGGGGAGAAGAGGAGATTCGGAGAAAGGGTGAAGAGGAGAGGGGGTGAAGAGGATAGGGGGAGAAGAGGAGAGGGGTGAAGAGGAGAGGGGGAGAAGGGGAGAATAGAGGGGAGGAGAGGGGGAGAAGAGGAGAGGGGGAGAAGGGGAGAAGAGGAGAGTAGAGGGGGAGAAGGGGAGAGAGGAGAATTGGAGAGGGGGAGAAGAAGAGAGGGGGAGAAGAGGAGAGGGGGAGAAGGGGAGAAGAGAGGGGGAGAAGAGGAGAGGGTGAGAAGAGGAGAGATGGAGAAGAGGAGAGGAGAGGGGGAGAAGAGAGGGGGAGAAGAGGAGAGGGGGAGAAGGGGAGAAGAGAGGGGGAGAGGAGAGGGAGGATGTGAGGGGAAGAAGAGGAGAGGGGGAGAAGAGGAGAGGGGGGAGAAGAGGAGAGGTAGAGAATAGGAGAGGGTGAGAAGTAGAGAAGAGAGGGGGAGAAGAGGAGAGGCGGAGAAGGGGAGAAGAGAGGGGAGAAGAGGAGAGGGGGAGAAGAGGAGAGTGGGAGAAGGGGAGAAGAGGAGAGTAGAGGGGGAGAAGAGGAGAGGGGAGAATGGGAGGAGAGGGGCAGAAGGGGAGAAGAGAGGGGGAGAAGAGGAGAGGAGAGGGGAGGAGAGGAGAGGGGGAAGAGAAGAGGAGAAGAGAGGGGGAGAAGAGAGGGGAGAAGAGGAGAGGAGATGGGAGGAGAGGAGAGGAGAGTGAAAGGACATGAGAGGGGAGGGGAAAGGGAGAAGAGTAGAGGGGGAGAAGAGGAGAGGAGAGGAGAGGGGGAGATGAGGAGAGGTAGAGAAGAGGAGAGGAGAGGAGAGGAGAGCGTTAGAAGAGGAGAAATGGAGAAGAGGAGAGGAGAGGGGGAGAAGAGAGGGGGAGAAGAGGAGAGTGAGAGAAGTGGGCAGTAGAGGGGAGAAGAGGATAGGGGGAGAATGGGAGAGGGGGAGAAGAGGAGAGGGGAGGGGGAGAAGAGGAGAAGACGAGAGGAGAGGAAGAATGGGAGGTGGAAAAAGAGGAGAAGATAGGGGGGGCAATAAGAGGAGAGGGGGAGAAGAGGAGAAGAGAGGGGGAGAAGAGAGGGGAGAAGAGAAGAGGAGATGGGAGGAGAGGAGAGTGGGAAGGACATGAGAGGGGAGGGGAAAGGGGAGAAGCGTAGAGGGAGGAGAAGAGGACTATTGGAGAAGGGGAGAGGAGAGGGTGAGAAGAGAAGGAGATGGGGAGAAGTGGAGAGGGGGAGAGGAGGAGAGGAGGAGAAGAGGGGTAGGAGAAGAAAGGTGGAGAAGAGGAGAGGGGGGAAGGGGAGAAGAAGGGAAGAGAGGGAGAGAAGAGGAGAAGAGAGGGGGAGAAGAGGAGAAGAGAGGGGGAGAAGAGGAGAGGAGGAGAAGAGTAGATGGGGAGAAGAGGAGAGGGGAGAAGAGCAGAGGAGAGGGAGGATGGGAGAGGAAGAAGATGAGAAGGGGAGAAGAGAGGGGGAGAAGAGGAAAGGGGGAGAAGAGGAGAGTGGGAGAAGGGGAGAAGAGGAGAGTAGAGGGGAGAAGAGGAGAGGGGAGAAGAGAGGGGGAGAAGAGGAAAGGGGGAGAAGGGGAGAAGAGAGGGGGAGAGGAGGAGAGGGGGAGAAGAGGAGAGGGGGAGAGGGGGAGAGGGGAGAAGGGGAGAAGGGAGGGGGAGAAGAGGAGAGGAGAGGGGAAGAAGAGGTGAGGAAAGGAAAGGGGAGAAGAGGACAGGAGAGGGAGAGAGAAGGGGAGAGGGGGTGAAGAGGAGAGGGAGGAAGAGAAGGGGAGAGGGGGAGAAGAGAAGAGTAGAGGAGTGGAGGGAGGAGAGGGGAGGATAGTGGAGAAGATTGGTTGAGAAGGGGGGAGAAGAGGGAGAGGAAGGGACTTGAGAGGAGAGGAGAGGAGAAGAGAGGGGGAGAAGGGGGGAGAAGAGGAGAGGAGAGGGGGAGAAGGGGGAGAAGAGGAGAGGAGAGGGGGAGAAGAGGAGAGAGGGGATGGGAGGGGAAGAAGAGGAGAGGTGGAGAAGAGAGGGGGAGAAGAGGAGAGGGGGAGAAGAGGAGAGTGGGAGAAGAGGAGAAGAGAGGGGGGATGGGAGGGAAAGAAGAGGAGAGGGAGAAGAGGAGAGGGGGAGAAGAGAAGAGGAGATGGGAGGAGAGGAGAGTGGGAAGGACATGAGAGGGGAGGGGAAAGGGGAGAAGGTAGAGAGGGAGGAGAAGAGGACTATTGGAGAAGGGGAGAGGAGAGGGTGAGAAGAGAAGGAGATGGGGAGAAGTGGAGAGGGGAGAGGAGGAGAGGAGGAGAAGAGGGGAGAAGAAGAAAGGTGGAGAAGAGGAGAGGGGGAAGAGGAGAAGAAGGGAAGAGAGGGAGAGAAGAGGAGAAGAGAGGGGGAGAAGAGGAGAAGAGAGGGGGAGAAGAGGAGAGGAGGAGAAGAGTAGATGGGGAGAAGAGGAGAGGAGAGAGAGCAGAGGAGAGGGAGGATGGGAGAGGAAGAAGATGAGAAGGGGAGAAGAGAGGGGGAGAAGAGGAAAGGGGGAGAAGAGGAGAGTGGGAGAAGGGGAGAAGAGGAGAGTAGAGGGGGAGAAGAGGAGAGGGGAGAAGAGAGGGGGAGAAGAGGAAAAGGGGGAGAAGGGGAGAAGAGAGGGGGAGAGGAGGAGAGGGGAGAAGAGGAGAGGGGAGAGGAGAGGGGAGAAGGGGAGAAGGGAGGGGGAGAAGAGGAGAGGAGAGGGGAAGAAGAGGTGAGGAAAGGAAAGGGGAGAAGAGGACAGGAGAGGGAGAGAGAAGGGGAGAGGGGGTGAAGAGGAGAGGTGAGGAAGAGAAGAGGAGAGGGGGAGAAGAGAAGAGTAGAGGAGTGGAGGGAGGAGAGGGGAGGATAGTGGAGAAGATTGTTGAGAAGGGGGGAGAAGAGGGAGAGGAAAGGGACTTGAGAGGAGAGGAGAGGAGAAGAGAGGGGGAGAAGGGGGAGAAGAGGAGAGGAGAGGGGGAGAAGGGGGGAGAAGAGGAGAGGAGAGGGGGGAGAAGAGGAGAGAGGGGATGGGAGGGGAAGAAGAGGAGAGGTGGAGAAGAGAGGGGGAGAAGAGGAGAGGGGAGAAGAGGAGAGTGGGAGAAGAGGAGAAGAGAGGGGGATGGGAGGGGAAGAAGAGGAGAGGGAGAAGAGGAGAGGGGGAGAAGAGTAGAGGGGGAGGAGAGGAGAAGAGAGGTGGGAAGAGAAGAGGAGAGGGGAGGGGGAGAAGAGGAGAGGGGAGAAGAGGAGAAGAGAGGGTGAGAAGAGAAGAAGAGGGGGAGAAGAGGAGAAGCGAGGGGGAGAAGAGAGGGGAGAAGAGAAGAAGAGAGAGGTAGAAGTGGAGAGGGGCAGAAGAGAGCGGAGAAGAAAAGAGGAGAGAGTGAGAAGAGGAGAGGAGAGGTGGAGAAGAGGAGAGGAGAGGGGGAGAAGAGGAGAGGAAAGGGGGAGAAGAGGAGAGGGGGAGAAGAGAGGGAGAGTTGAGGGTAGAGGGGGAGAAGAGTAGAGAGGGAGGGGAGGGGAAGAAAAGGAGACGAGAGGGTTAGAAGACGAGTGGGGAGAAGATTACAAGAGAGTGGTAGAAGAGAGGGGGCAAAGTGAGAGGAGAGGAGAGGAGAGGGGAGGAGATGGGAGGAGAGGAGAGGAGAGTGAAAGGACATGAGAGGGGAGGGGAAAGGGAGAAGAGTAGAGGGGGAGAAGAGGAGAGGAGAGGAGAGGGGGAGATGAGGAGAGGTAGAGAAGAGGAGAGGAGAGGAGAGGAGAGCGTTAGAAGAGGAGAAATGGAGAAGAGGAGAGGAGAGGGGGAGAAGAGAGGGGGAGAAGGGAAGAGGAGAGGGGGAGAAGAGAGGGGAAAGTCACTGAGCTCTTCATTAAGGCCGTTCTACTGCCAATGTTTGTCTATGGAGATTGCATGGCTGAGTGCTTGATTTATACATCTGTCAGGAAGGGGAGTGGCTGAAATAGAATCCACTAATTTCAAGGGGTGTCCACATACTTTTGTATATATAGTGTATGTACACATGGGTGTTGTTGCACCATACCAACGATAAGCCTGTCTTCCCCATCACATCATGAAAGGTCATGTTGATGTTCATTTAACCTCTGTCTCTCTCTTCCTCTGACTCCTCCCTTTCTCCTTTGTTTCTCTCTATCTCTCTGTCTCTTTCTCTCTCTTTCTCCTCTGTCTCTCTCTTTCTCCTCAGATCTCCAGGCTCAAAGCGTCAGTCCACCAGGTAGGTAGAGTATAAATCTACAGTGATTATAGCAGTTCAATATTAGTCAACTTTATTATCCCACATGGAGAAATTCATGTGTCCATACAAACCATTCTAAACCCCAATAACAAGTAGTGTTTTATGGAACTACTAATACTTGTCAACCACAAAGCACTACTGCTGTTAGAATAACAGAATCACTGTCATCATCTGTCCTCACCACTGTGTTTTCCTCTCTGCTGTTTACAGCTGAACTCTCAGTCAGACTGGTGGATGGGACCACTTCCTGTTCTGGGACAGTGGAAGTCTTCTACAGAGGAGACTGGTCAGGTCTATGTTCTAGGTGGTGGGGCATGAAAGAGACCAAGATTCTGTGTAGAGACCTGGGATGTGGGAATCTTGTAGCTAAATCTAGAGGACCACCGTTTGAAGATGGAAGAGGAGGAATCAGCATATGGCTTTGTAGTGGAGATGAGTCTTCTATTACAGAGTGTAAAAAAATAGAAGGAGGAGCTGGTGTCTGTAATGCTACATATGAGTATCATCTTCATGTGACCTGTTCAGGTAAGAGACTGGTCATATTGAGAGATTTATTTATACATTATACAATATTACCATGTATCATGTTTTATGTGTTTTTATTTCATTTAAATAGAGGGAGAGATGTCAGATGTATTTAAACATTATATTTGTGTTTGTCATATTGGTTTATGGGAGATGTTCATGGGCAGATCATTGTAGTTCAGATGGTACTGAAGTGAAGCTGCCTGATGGATGTCCAGCTGTTTATTTTCTATAAAGTGAAGTGAACTTATTCCTGTCTCCTGCCTGCATTATTCCCAACCCTATCCTGAGTGACTAAGAACCCATTTCTACCTCTTACAGTATCAAACATAGCAAACTACAATCTTTTATCCAACATATTTGTGTTTAGTCCTTGACAGTGTCATCAACAAAACTGATTGAATGTTCAACCAAGTCTTTTCTCCAGAGTCTGTGCGGCTTGTGGATGGAGCTGGTCTCTGCTCTGGGAGAGTGGAGGTGAAGTCCAATCAGTCCTGGGCCTCAGTGTGTGAAGCTGACTTTGACCGGCAGGATGCAGAGGTAGTCTGTGGGGAGCTTGGCTGTGGGGGCTCCTGCAGCTCTACAGGGGGGCTCTATGGAGAAGGTGAGGGTCAGACCTGGGATAAAGAGTTCCAGTGTAAAGGCAAAGAGTCCCTTCTCCTGGACTGTGACACCTCAGACAGAGAAAACAACACCTGTCTACCTGGTAATGCTGTTGGACTCACCTGCTCAGGTAAGAAACAGTTTGTCACTCAATCAACATTGTTTCTCACCTGGAGTGAAGAATATGAGAGACAATATAGGTGTGTTTTAGTGAGAAAATAGTAAGATTACTGTCTCTCTCTTTTCTTTTCTCAGAGCCTGATGATGTGGGCTGGTGGGAGGAGGCAGTCGCTGTGCTGGTGGAGTGGAGCGGTACGACCAGGGAGAGTGGAGGACTGTGGGAGCTGAAGACAGGAACCAGAGGGATGTAGCTGCAGTAGTGTGTAGACAGCTGGGTTGTGGCTCCACTGTTTCAGTTCTACCTGGAAACACCACTGGAGGGTTTGGAGTTGACTGTCATGGGGATGAGCCTGTACTGAAGGAGTGTAGGAGAATGTATGATCTCTATCCTGGACTCACAGTGATCTGCTCAGGTAATAACAAGATATTGTAATTATATTCAACTATTTCCTTCATCCATACAACTTCCTCTGCACCTCTCATGATGACTGTTTAGCTTGTCAGTCTGCTTTACTAAATAGATCACTAAGTCAAGTAGGAATCAAATACAACTTAAATATCCCAGAATGCTTTTGTATTTGAGTGTTATCTCAGTGAACGTCTCTACTCACTACCACTGTCACATGTCATGTTATTGTCATATCTAAATGAGGAAAGTAGTTGAGGAGCTACGTTTTCTTTTTCTCTCCTCTTGTTCCAGATGTCCTGCTTAAGCCTGATATCAACATATGTTGTCTCAGTGACTGTAGGCCCACTACTCATGTTGCCCTGTGAGGGAGGGTGGCTAGCACTGTTACATGCTGATGTTATTGTCATATCTATAGGAAACTAGTTGAAGAGGTTTTCTTGTTCTCTTTTATTGTTACAGATCTCCTGGTCCAGCCTGATATCTCCCTGACTGACTCAATGGGAGGGGTCTCCAGGGGCCACCAGGGGCCCGAGGTGTTCAGGGGCTACAGCTTCACCATCACCTGCTCCACTCAGCCACAGTACCCAGGAGGCTCCTTCCTCCTCACGTTCACCGGCTCCAACAGAACCCAGACCCAGCCAGCTGTCAATCACTCTGCTGCCTTCCTCTTCCCTGCTGCAGATGACTCCCACCAAGGGAACTACAGATGTGTTTATGACAATTATGTTTTCTCTCATGACTTCTCCTCTGAGAGTGAGCTCCTCTCCCTCACCATCACAGGTAACTGAACATGAACCAGACTTATAACTTTGTCATTGACAGATTTCCCACAGATCTATGTGATGATGATCAGTCCCCTCATCAAAGGTGTTTCTGTTTGCAGCCTCTCCTCTGCCAGCCTTCATCATCAGACACGTTGTAGTGCTGCTGATCCTACTGACAGCCATCACCACCTCCTACCTGTACTACAAGGTAAAGACATTTACTCAGACGTTACAAGTAATTTAAACTAGAGGGAGAGAGAATGGAGATACTAGAGAGTAAATGTCTGACTGTTGGTGCTGTGTCTCCCTAGCCCACCAGGAGGCAGAAGAGAGTGAACAGGGTGAGCAGCATGGATCTTTATGTCAATGCCATGGAGATGGCCTCTCTGAGCTCCAGAGCTGAAGCTGGACCGGGAGAGGAGAGAGCAGCCCAGGGGACGGAGTAGGAGTAGAATGAAGCTGACCCTACATGCTGATCTTAGGTCAGTTTTGTGTTTTAAATGGATGGTCAGCAGTGGACTGGTGTTTAAAATGTGGTGACAAACCTGAAGTGGTTCTAATTTTAATAACAAGTTCAGAATTAGTTTATCTTTCTAGAACCTTGGAAGAAATCTAAAGGAGTGACTGCAACCACCATTATTCCTTTTAGTTTGGTTTTTACCACCAGAGAAACATGG
>NW_025547542.1:0-32764 GCF_905237065.1 Salmo salar
TGGGCTCCGACAGTCCCACCAGAGGATTGCCTCTACACAGTCCCCCCCTCTTCCCCAGAACCACCAGTCACCCAGTGCTTGATCAGGTCCAGGCCTCCTGCACTCAGTCATCCCCAGCACGGTGTGTGTGTGTGTGTTAGAGAGCTTACCTCTGCAGTAATGACGGCCCAGTGAAAGGAGACCTGTGGTGAGCCCTGATCTGTTCAAGATGGCTGCAATCAGCCGGCCACGACCGTGTCAGTTGCTGCTCTGCTCTGCCCCCCACCCCCACACACACACACACACACACACACACACACACACACACACACACACACACACACACACACACAGTTCAAACCCATAGTTGAGAAGGGTTTCCCCAACACTGCTCTGATGAATAGAAAGATATTTAACTGAGTTTTTTTTATTTGTATAGAAACGACTAAGTAAAAGTCCATCTTAGCGTGGTATCAACATTTGAATGTTCTATTTAACAGATCCTACTACAACCTTGATTCGCATGTTACTTCATAACGCTTTAATGGAAACACTTCATCCAACTAGACTATATACTGCCTAGTCTGCATGCTGGCAGACATAATAGTAAAGGAAATTATTGTGTCCAAATAATTTCTCCTTTGTCCCAAAGTGTGCACTTGTTCACTTCCCTTCATGGACTTGAAAGGAAATTACCGGTACATGGAAAGTCAACGTTTAGCCTATCCCAAGCCAATGCTTCTAAGTATGTGGGGAGTAGTGAACAAGTGCAGACTTCAGGATAAGGAGAGATTATTGGGAGGAACTCAGAAGCCTCCGGGCTAAATTATGCTGACATTATATCCATTACATGTACAGTATCTGTCTCAGGCGGAAACAAAACGGGGCCCTATTGGTTAGGGTTAGTCCTATAGGCCCTGGTCAAATGTAATGCAATATATAGGGAATAGGGTTACATTTGGGATGCAGTCACATGTTCAAACTATTCTTCATATTGTTTGTTTGCTGTAACACTGAGGGAAACATTACCAGCATATATCTAACCCTATAGCTATGAAGAGAGAACCGACATGCTAGAACAGGTTGTTAGCATATATCTAACCCTATAGCTATGAAGAGAGAACCGACATGCTAGAACAGGTTGTTAGCATATATCTAACCCTATAGCTATGAAGAGAGAACCGACATGCTAGAACAGGTTGTTAGCATATATCTAACCCTATAGCTAGAACAGATTGTTAGCATATATCTAACCCTATAGCTAGAACAGATTGTTAGCATATATCTAACCCTATAGCTAGAACAGATTGTTAGCATATATCTAACCCTATAGCTAGAACAGATTGTTAGCATATATCTAACCCTATAGCTATGAAGAGAGAACCGACATGCTAGAACAGGTTGTTAGCATATATCTAACCCTATAGCTAGAACAGATTGTTAGCATATATCTAACCCTATAGCTAGAACAGGTTGTTAGCATATATCTAACCCTATAGCTAGAACAGATTGTCAGCATATATCTAACCCTATAGCTAGAACAGGTTGTTAGCATATATCTAACCCTATAGCTATGAAGAGAGAACCGACATGCTAGAACAGATTGTTAGCATATATCTAACCCTATAGCTAGAACAGATTGTTAGCATATATCTAACCCTATAGCTAGAACAGGTTGTTAGCATATATCTAACCCTATAGCTAGAACAGATTGTTAGCATATATCTAACCCTATAGCTAGAACAGGTTGTTAGCATATATCTAACCCTATAGCTATGAAGAGAGAACCGACACGCTAGAACAGATTGTTAGCATATATCTAACCCTATAGCTAGAACAGATTGTTAGCATATATCTAACCCTATAGCTAGAACAGGTTGTTAGCATATATCTAACCCTATAGCTAGAACAGATTGTCAGCATATATCTAACCCTATAGCTAGAACAGGTTGTTAGCATATATCTAACCCTATAGCTAGAACAGGTTGTTAGCATATATCTAACCCTATAGCTATGAAGAGAGAACCGACATGCTAGAACAGGTTGTTAGCATATATCTAACCCTATAGCTAGAACAGATTGTTAGCATATATCTAACCCTATAGCTAGAACAGATTGTTAGCATATATCTAACCCTATAGCTATGAAGAGAGAACCGACATGCTAGAACAGATTGTTAGCATATATCTAACCCTATAGCTATGAAGAGAGAACCAACACGCTAGAACAGGTTGTTAGCATATATCTAACCCTATAGCTAGAACAGGTTGTTAGCATGTATCTAACCCTATAGCTATGAAGAGAGAACCGACATGCTAGAACAGATTGTTAGCATATATCTAACCCTATAGCTAGAACAGGTTGTTAGCATATATCTAACCCTATAGCTAGAACAGATTGTTAGCATATATCTAACCCTATAGCTAGAACAGATTGTTAGCATATATCTAACCCTATAGCTAGAACAGGTTGTTAGCATATATCTAACCCTATAGCTATGAAGAGAGAACCGACATGCTAGAACAGGTTGTTAGCATATATCTAACCCTATAGCTAGAACAGGTTGTTAGCATATATCTAACCCTATAGCTAGAACAGATTGTTAGCATATATCTAACCCTATAGCTAGAACAGATTGTTAGCATATATCTAACCCTATAGCTAGAACAGGTTGTTAGCATATATCTAACCCTATAGCTATGAAGAGAGAACCGACATGCTAGAACAGGTTGTTAGCATATATCTAACCCTATAGCTAGAACAGGTTGTTAGCATATATCTAACCCTATAGCTATGAAGAGAGAACCGACATGCTAGAACAGGTTGTTAGCATATATCTAACCCTATAGCTAGAACAGGTTGTTAGCATATATCTAACCCTATAGCTATGAAGAGAGAACCAACACGCTAGAACAGGTTGTTAGCATATATCTAACCCTATAGCTAGAACAGATTGTTAGCATATATCTAACCCTATAGCTAGAACAGATTGTCAGCATATATCTAACCCTATAGCTAGAACAGATTGTTAGCATATATCTAACCCTATAGCTAGAACAGATTGTTAGCATATATCTAACCCTATAGCTATGAAGAGAGAACCGACATGCTAGAACAGGTTGTTAGCATATAAAGTTGAAGTCTGAAGTTTACATACACTTAGGTTGGAGTCATTAAAACTCGTTTTTCAACCACTCCACAAATTTCTTCTTAACAAACTATAGTTTTGGCAAGTCGGGTTAGGACATCTACTTGGTGCATGACACAAGTAATTATTCCAACAATTGTTTACAGACAGATTATTTCACTTATAATTCACTGTATCACAATTCCAGTGGGTCAGTAGTTTACATACACTAAGTTGACTGTGCCTTTAAACAGCTTGGAAAATTCCAGAAAATGATGTCATGGCTTTAGAAGCTTCTGATAGGCTAATTGACATCATTTGAGTCAATTGGAGGTGTACCTGTGGATGTATTTCAAGGCCTATCTTCAAACTCAGTGCCTCTTTGCTTGACGTCATGGGAAAATCTAAAGACATCAGCCAAGACCTCAGAAAAACAATTGTAGACCTCCACAAGTCTGGTTCATCCTTGGGAGCAATTTCCAAACGCTTGAAGGTACCATGTTCATCTGTACAAACAATAGTACGCAAGTATAAACACCATGGGACCACGCAGCCATCATACCGCTCAGGAAGGAGACGCATTCTGTCTCCTAGAGATGAACGTACTTTGGTGCGAAAAGTGCAAATCAATCCCAGAACAACAGCAAAGGACCTTGTGAAGATGCTGGAGGAAACAGGTTCAAAAGTATCTATACCCACAGATAAACAAGTCCTATATCGACATATCCTGAAAGGCCGCTCAGCAAGGAAGAAGCCACTGCTCCAAACCGCCATAAAAAAGCCAGACTACGGTTTGCAACTGCACATGGGGACAAAAGATGGTACTTTTTAGAGAAATGTCCTCTGGTCTGATGAAACAAAATTAGAAATGTTTGGCCATAATTACCATTGTTATGTTTGGAGGAAAAAGGGGGAGGCTGCAAGCCGAAGAACACCATCCCAACCGTGAAGCACGGGGGTGGCAGCATCATGTTGTGGGAGTGCTTTGCTGCAGGAGGGACTGGTGCACTTCACAAAATAGATGGCATCATGAGGAATTGAAAATTCGGTGGATATATTGAAGCAACATCTCAAGACATCAGTCAGGAAGTTAAAGCTAGGTCGCAAATGGGTCTTCCAAATGGACGATGACCCCAAGCATACTTCCAAAGTTGTGGCAAAATGTAAGGACAACAAAGTCAAGGTATTGGAGTGGCCATCACAAAGCCCTGACCTCAATCCCATAGAACATTTGTGGGCAGAACTGAGAAAATGTGTGTGAGCAAGGAGGCCTACAAACCTGACTCAGTTACACCAGCACTGTCAGGAGGAATGAGCCAAAATTCACCCAACTTATTGTGGGAAGGTTGTGGAAGGCTACCCGAAATGTTTGACCCAAGTTAAACAATTTAAAGGCAATGCTACCAAATACTAATTGAGTGTATGTAAACTTCTGACCCACTGGGAATGTGATGAAAGAAATAAAAGCTGAAATAAATCATTCTCTCTACTATTATTCTGACAATTCACATTCTTAAAATAAAGTGGTGATCCTAACTGACCTAAAACAGGGCATTTTTACTAGGATTAAATGTCAGGAATTGTGAAAAAAGGACAAAATCTTCAAAACGTAAAAAAAAATATATATATATTATTTGTTTTTGACTGTCTTCTTTGCCATTGATGAATATGTTATTTAATATGTTTCTGCTTCAGTGCTATAGTAGTGATGGACAAATTCAATATTTGATCAAATAATTGTTTTCTATATTTCTTGATACCTGAAGGTGTCCTAAAATTCAACATCAAAAAGCTAAGGGATCCATAGTGTAAAACAATTCCACATGTCAGCTTAGAACCACCCAATGACTTAGACTTTTAAGAATTATTAAATACTGTGAACTGTCTTGTGCAAGTTTTAAATTGAATGGTGGAAACAACATTTGGAACCCTTTCCTTGTTTGTTTGACCACTAGGTTTTATTATGACATCTCACTGTGGGGCTCCTTACTCATCCACATATTTATATGTACATATTCTTATTCATTCCTTTACACTTGTGTGTATAAGGTAGTTGTTGTGGAATTGTTAGATTACTTGTTAGATATTACTGCACGGTCGGAACTAGAAGCACAAGCATTTCGCTACGCTCGCATTAACATCTGCTAACCATGTGACCAATAACACCTGCTAACCATGTGTATGGACCAATAACATCTGCTAACCATGTGTATGGACCAATAACATCTGCTAACCATGTGTATGGACCAATAACATCTGCTAACCATGTGTATGTGACCAATAACATCTGCTAACCATGTGTATGGACCAATAACATCTGCTAACCATGTGTATGGACCAATAACATCTGTTAACCATGTGACCAATAACATCTGTTAACCATGTGACCAATAACATCTGCTAAACATGTGACCAATAACACCTGCTAACCATGTGACCAATAACATCTGCTAACCATGTGTATGGACCAATAACATCTGTTAACCATGTGTATGGACCAATAACATCTGCTAACCATGTGTATGGACCAATAACATCTGCTGACCATGTGTATGGACCAATAACATTTGAGTTGATTTGATTTGGATAGGCGTCCCGTCAGCGGGACACTTGTCGAAAACATCCGGTGAAATTGGAGGGCACGCAATTCAAATAAATAATCGTAATATTAAACATTTATGAACATACAAGTATCTTATATCATTTAAAAGCTTAAATTCTTGTTGATCTAACTGTGTTGTCCGATTTACAGTAGGCTTTACAGCGAAAGCATACCATGCGATTGTTTGAGGACGGCGCCCCACATCAACATGTTTTTCACCCAGCACAGGCTCCATAAAATCACAAATAGCGATTAAATAAATCAATTACCTTTGAAAATCTTCCTCTGTTTGCAATCCCAAGGGTCCCAGCTACAACATGAATGGTCGTTTTGTTTGATAAAATCCTTCTTTATATCCCAAAAAAGTCTGTTTATTTGGCGCCATCGATTTCAGTAATCCACTCGTTCAACATACAGACAAAGGAGTCGGAAAAGCTACCGCTAAACTTTGTTCAAACAAGTCAAACTACGTTTCTATATAATCCTCATAAAATGACAACAGGCAGTTTACTTTGGGCACGTCAGTCAGGCGGAAATAGAGACAAATAGACCCTGGATCCTGAAGAAGTCAATTGACTCCATATGTGTCATTTCATAGTTGTGATGTCTTCACAACATACTTGTGATGTCTACTACAGAATGATGGACAAGTGGGAGACAAGTGGGGGTTCAAATCCCTGTTCATTTTCATTTAACCTAGAGTGAGCGAGTAAAAAGGCAATTGTTGAATATGGGGTGAGACATTCTCACTCATTTGTAAATGGAGCCAGTACAACGTGACGGTGGGGAGCAGGCTACAGGATTGGAGGATTCTAAATTGTTTGCCTTCATTAGACATTGCTCAACACTAGTGAGACCTTTTTTCGCCTATGGTAGGCCTACAGTATATTGGGTATAAGGGTAGGCCTACAGTATATTGGGTATAAGGGTAGGCCTACAGTATATTGGGTTATAAGGGTAGGCCTACAGTATATTGGGTATAAGGGTAGGCCTACAGTATATTGGGTATAAGGGTAGGCCTACAGTATATTGGGTTATAAGGGTAGGCCTACAGTATATTGGGTTATAAGGGTAGGCCTACAGTATATTGGGTTATAAGGGTAGGCCTACAGTATATTGGGTTATAAGGGTAGGCCTACAGTATATTGGGTTATAAGGGTAGACCTACAGTATATTGGGTATAAGGGTAGGCCTACAGTATATTGGGTATAAGGGTAGGCCTACAGTATATTGGGGTATAAGGGTAGGCCTACAGTATATTGGGTATAAGGGTAGGCCTACAGTATATTGGGATAAGGGTAGGCCTACAGTATATTGGGTATAAGGGTAGGCCTACAGTATATTGGGTATAAGGGTAGGCCTACAGTATATTGGGTATAAGGGTAGGCCTACAGTATATTGAGTATAAGGGTAGGCCTACAGTATATTGGGTATAAGGGTAGGCCTACAGTATATTGGGTATAAGGGTAGGCCTACAGTATATTGGGTATAAGGGTAGGCCTACAGTATATTGGGTATAAGGGTAGGCCTACAGTATATTGGGTATAAGGGTAGGCCTACAGTATATTGGGTATAAGGGTAGGCCTACAGTATATTGAGTATAAGGGTAGGCCTACAGTATATTGGGTATAAGGGTAGGCCTACAGTATATTGGGTATAAGGGTAGGCCTACAGTATATTGGGTATAAGGGTAGGCCTACAGTATATTGGTATAAGGGTAGGCCTACAGTATATTGGGTATAAGGGTAGGCCTACAGTATATTGGTATAAGGGTAGGCCTACAGTATATTGGGTATAAGGGTAGGCCTACAGTATATTGGGTATAAGGGTAGGCATACAGTATATTGGGGTATAAGGGTAGGCCTACAGTATATTGGGTATAAGGGTAGGCCTACAGTATATTGGGTATAAGGGTAGGCCTACAGTATATTGGGTATAAGGGTAGGCCTACAGTATATTGGGTATAAGGGTAGGCCTACAGTATATTGGGTATAAGGGTAGGCCTACAGTATATTGGGGATAAGGGTAGGCCTACAGTATATTGGGGTATAAGGGTAGGCCTACAGTATATTGGGTATAAGGGGTAGGCCTACAGTATATTGGGTATAAGGAGGTGGAGGCCTACAGTATGGTATAGGGTAGGCCTACAGTATATTGGGTATAAGGGTAGGCCTACAGTATATTGGGTATAAGGGTAGGCCTACAGTATATTGGGTATAAGGGTAGGCCTACAGTATATTGGGTATAAGGGCAGGCCTACAGTATATTGGGTATAAGGGTAGGCCTACAGTATATTGGGTATAAGGGTAGGCCTACAGTATATTGGGTATAAGGGTAGGCCTACAGTATATTGGGTATAAGGGTAGGCCTACAGTATATTGGGTATAAGGGTAGGCCTACAGTATATTGGGTATAAGGGTAGGCCTACAGTATATTGGGTATAAGGGTAGGCCTACAGTATATTGGGTATAAGGGTAGGCCTACAGTATATTGGGTATAAGGGTAGGCCTACAGTATATTGGTATAAGGGTAGGCCTACAGTATATTGGGTATAAGGGTAGGCCTACAGTATATTGGGTTATAAGGGTAGGCCTACAGTATATTGGGTTATAAGGGTAGGCCTACAGTATATTGGTTATAAGGGTAGGCCTACAGTATATTGGGTTATAAGGGTAGGCCTACAGTATATTGGGTATAAGGGTAGGCCTACAGTATATTGGGTATAAGGGTAGGCCTACAGTATATTGGGTATAAGGGTAGGCCTACAGTATATTGGGTATAAGGGTAGGCCTACAGTATATTGGGTATAAGGGTAGGCCTACAGTATATTGGGTATAAGGGTAGGCCTACAGTATATTGGGTATAAGGGTAGGCCTACAGTATATTGGGTATAAGGGTAGGCCTACAGTATATTGGGTATAAGGGTAGCCTACAGTATATTGGGTATAAGGGTAGGCCTACAGTATATTGGGTATAAGGGTAGGCCTACAGTATATTGGGTATAAGGGTAGGCCTACAGTATATTGGGTTATAAGGGTAGGCCTACAGTATATTGGGTTATAAGGGTAGGCCTACAGTATATTGGGTATAAGGGTAGGCCTACAGTATATTGGGTTATAAGGGTAGGCCTACAGTATATTGGGTATAAGGGTAGGCCTACAGTATATTGGGTATAAGGGGTAGGCCTACAGTATATTGGGTATAAGGGTAGGCCTACAGTATATTGGGTATAAGGGTAGGCCTACAGTATATTGGGTATAAGGGTAGGCCTACAGTATATTGGGTATAAGGGTAGGCCTACAGTATATTGGGTATAAGGGTAGGCCTACAGTATATTGGGTATAAGGGTAGGCCTACAGTATATTGGGTTATAAGGGTAGGCCTACAGTATATTGGGGTATAAGGGTAGGCCTACAGTATATTGGGTATAAGGGTAGGCCTACAGTATATTGGGAATAAGGGTAGGCCTACAGTATATTGGGTATAAGGGTAGGCCTACAGTATATTGGGTATAAGGGTAGGCCTACAGTATATTGGGTTATAAGGGTAGGCCTACAGTATATTGGGTATAAGGGTAGTCCTACAGTATATTGGGTTATAAGGGTAGGCCTACAGTATATTGGGTATAAGGGTAGGCCTACAGTATATTGGGAATAAGGGTAGGCCTACAGTATATTGGGTATAAGGGTAGCCTACAGTATATTGGGTATAAGGGTAGGCCTACAGTATATTGGGTATAAGGGTAGGCCTACAGTATATTGGGTATAAGGGTAGGCCTACAGTATATTGGGTTATAAGGGTAGGCCTACAGTATATTGGGTATAAGGGTAGGCCTACAGTATATTGGGTATAAGGGTAGGCCTACAGTATATTGGGTATAAGGGTAGGCCTACAGTATATTGGGTTATAAGGGTAGGCCTACAGTATATTGGGTATAAGGGTAGGCCTACAGTATATTGGGTATAAGGGTAGGCCTACAGTATATTGGGTATAAGGGCAGGCCTACAGTATATTGGGTTATAAGGGTAGGCCTACAGTATATTGGGTATAAGGGTAGGCCTACAGTATATTGGGTATAAGGGTAGGCCTACAGTATATTGGGTTATAAGGGTAGGCCTACAGTATATTGGGTATAAGGGTAGGCCTACAGTATATTGGTATAAGGGTAGGCCTACAGTATATTGGGTATAAGGGTAGGCCTACAGTATATTGGGTATAAGGGTAGGCCTACAGTATATTGGGTATAAGGGTAGGCCTACAGTATATTGGGTATAAGGGTAGGCCTACAGTATATTGGGTATAAGGGTAGGCCTACAGTATATTGGGAATAAGGGTAGGCCTACAGTATATTGGGTATAAGGGTAGGCCTACAGTATATTGGGTATAAGGGTAGGCCTACAGTATATTGGGTATAAGGGTAGGCCTACAGTATATTGGGTATAAGGGTAGGCCTACAGTATATTGGGTATAAGGGTAGGCCTACAGTATATTGGGTTATAAGGGTAGGCCTACAGTATATTGGGTATAAGGGTAGGCCTACAGTATATTGGTTATAAGGGTAGGCCTACAGTATATTGGGTATAAGGGTAGGCCTACAGTATATTGGGTATAAGGGTAGGCCTACAGTATATTGGGTTATAAGGGTAGGCCTACAGTATATTGGGTATAAGGGTAGGCCTACAGTATATTGGGTATAAGGGTAGGCCTACAGTATATTGGGTATAAGGGTAGGCCTACAGTATATTGGGTATAAGGGTAGGCCTACAGTATATTGGGTATAAGGGTAGGCCTACAGTATATTGGGTATAAGGGTAGGCCTACAGTATATTGGGTATAAGGGTAGGCCTACAGTATATTGGGTATAAGGGTAGGCCTACAGTATATTGAAAATATTTTTTTTCAATGATGTGACTCTCCGACAATAATTACATTTAGAGGATTGGAGGATTCTAAATTAATATCTAAGGGGCATTTTTCATTAGGATCTGTGAGAATATCTGAGAATATCTAAGGGGCTTTTATATAATTCTACAGTATGCCTACACATTGACAGTGTCTCCCGACCCCTCCTGTCTCAGCCTCCAGTATTTATGCTGCAGTAGTTTATGTGTCGGGGGGCTAGGGTCAGTCTGTTACATCTGGAGTATTTCTCCTGTCTTATCCGGTGTCCTGTGTGAATTTAAATATGCTCTCTCTAATTCTCTCTTTCCCTCTTTCTGTCTTTCTTTCTTTCTTTCTTTCTTTCTCTCGGAGGACCTGAGCCCTAGGACATTGCCTCAGGACTACCTGGTATGATGACTCCTTGCTGTCCCCAGTCCACCTGGCCGTGCTGCTGCTCCAGTTTCAACTGTTCTGCCTGCGGCTATGGAACACTGACCTGTTCACTGTGATTACTATTATTAGACCATGCCGGTCATTTATGAACATTTTAACATCTTGACCATGTTCTGTTATAATATCCACCCGGCACAGCCAGAAGAGGACTGGCCACCCCTCATAGCCTGGTTCCTCTCTAGGTTTCTTCCTAGGTTCTGGCCTTTCTAGGGAGTTTTTCCTAGCCACCGTGCTTCTACACCTGCATTGCTTGCTGTTTGGGGTTTTAGGCTGGGTTTCTGTACAGCACTTTGAGATATCAGCTGATGTAAGAAGGGCTATATAAATACATTTGATTTGAAATAAATACATTTGATGTGTGGTCAGAATAACCTTGCTCTGTGTTTGCATCATAGCAGAGTCCTTATGATAGATGTGATACATTCATCTCCGTAACACAGACTGGCAGGATGTGTCCCTGAATGTGTCTCAAATAACACCCTATTCCCTACAGGGCCCTGGTCAACACTAGTACTACACCCTATTCCCCATAGGGCCCTGGTCAACAGTAGTACTACACCCTATTCCCTATAGGGCCCTGGTCAACACTAGTACTACACCCTATTCCCTATAGGGCCCTGGTCAACAGTAGTACTACACCCTATTCCCTATAGGGCCCTGGTCAACAGTAGTACTACACCCTATTCCCTATAGGGCCCTGATCAACACTAGTACTACACCCTATTCCCTATAGGGCCCTGATCAACAGTAGTACTACACCCTATTCCCTATAGGGCCCTGGTCAACACTAGTACTACACCCTATTCCCTATAGGGCCCTGATCAACAGTAGTACTACACCCTATTCCCTATAGGGCCCTGGTCAACACTAGTACTACACCCTATTCCCTATAGGGCCATGGTCAACACTAGTACTACACCCTATTCCCTATAGGGCCCTGGTCAACACTAGTACTACACCCTATTCCCTATAGGGCCCTGATCAACACTAGTACTACACCCTATTCCCCATAGGGCCCTGGTCAACAGTAGTACTACACCCTATTCCCTATAGGGCCCTGGTCAACACTAGTACTACACCCTATTCCCTATAGGGCCCTGATCAACACTAGTACTACACCCTATTCCCTATAGGGCCCTGATCAACACTAGTACTACACCCTATTCCCTATAGGGCCCTGGTCAACAGTAGTACTACACCCTATTCCCTATAGGGCCCTGGTCAACAGTAGTACTACACCCTATTCCCTATAGGGCCCTGGTCAACAGTAGTACTACACCCTATTCCCCATAGGGCCCTGGTCAACACTAGTACTACACCCTATTCCCTATAGGGCCCTGGTCAACAGTAGTACTACACCCTATTCCCTATAGGGCCCTGATCAACACTAGTACTACACCCTATTCCCTATAGGGCCCTGGTCAACACTAGTACTACACCCTATTCCCTATAGGGCCCTGGTCAACAGTAGTACTACACCCTATTCCCTATAGGGCCCTGGTCAACACTAGTACTACACCCTATTCCCTATAGGGCCCTGGTCAACAGTAGTACTACACCCTATTCCCTATAGGGCCCTGATCAACACTAGTACTACACCCTATTCCCTATAGGGCCCTGATCAACAGTAGTACTACACCCTATTCCCTATAGGGCCCTGGTCAACACTAGTACTACACCCTATTCCCTATAGGGCCCTGGTCAACACTAGTACTACACCCTATTCCCTATAGGGCCCTGGTCAACACTAGTACTACACCCTATTCCCTATAGGGCCCTGGTCAACAGTAGTACTACACCCTATTCCCCATAGGGCCCTGGTCAACACTAGTACTACACCCTATTCCCTATAGGGCCCTGGTCAACACTAGTACTACACCCTATTCCCTATAGGGCCCTGGTCAACAGTAGTACTACACCCTATTCCCTATAGGGCCCTGGTCAACAGTAGTACTACACCCTATTCCCTATAGGGCCCTGATCAACAGTAGTACTACACCCTATTCCCTATAGGGCCCTGATCAACAGTAGTACTACACCCTATTCCCTATAGGGCCCTGGTCAACCGTAGTACTACACCCTATTCCCTATAGGGCCCTGGTCAACACTAGTACTACACCCTATTCCCTATAGGGCCCTGGTCAACAGTAGTACTACACCCTATTCCCTATAGGGCCCTGGTCAACAGTAGTACTACACCCTATTCCCTATAGGGCCCTGGTCAACAGTAGTACTACACCCTATTCCCCTATAGGGCCCTGATCAACACTAGTACTACACCCTATTCCCTATAGGGCCCTGATCAACAGTAGTACTACACCCTATTCCCTATAGGGCCCTGGTCAACAGTAGTACTACACCCTATTCCCTATAGGGCCCTGGTCAACAGTAGTACTACACCCTATTCCCCTATAGGGCCCTGGTCAACACTAGTACTACACCCTATTCCCTATAGGGCCCTGGTCAACAGTAGTACTACACCCTATTCCCTATAGGGCCCTGGTCAACACTAGTACTACACCCTATTCCCTATAGGGCCCTGGTCAACAGTAGTACTACACCCTATTCCCTATAGGGCCCTGATCAACAGTAGTACTACACCCTATTCCCTATAGGGCCCTGGTCAACAGTAGTACTACACCCTATTCCCTATAGGGCCCTGGTCAACACTAGTACTACACCCTATTCCCTATAGGGCCCTGGTCAACACTAGTACTACACCCTATTCCCTATAGGGCCCTGGTCAACACTAGTACTACACCCTATTCCCTATAGGGCCCTGGTCAACAGTAGTACTACACCCTATTCCCTATAGGGCCCTGATCAACAGTAGTACTACACCCTATTCCCTATAGGGCCCTGGTCAACAGTAGTACTACACCCTATTCCCTATAGGGCCCTGGTCAACAGTAGTACTACACCCTATTCCCTATAGGGCCCTGGTCAACAGTAGTACTACACCCTATTCCCTATAGGGCCCTGATCAACAGTAGTACTACACCCTATTCCCTATAGGGCCCTGATCAACAGTAGTACTACACCCTATTCCCTATAGGGCCCTGGTCAACAGTAGTACTACACCCTATTCCCTATAGGGCCCTGATCAACACTAGTACTACACCCTATTCCCTATAGGGCCCTGGTCAACAGTAGTACTACACCCTATTCCCTATAGGGCCCTGGTCAACACTAGTACTACACCCTATTCCCTATAGGGCCCTGATCAACACTAGTACTACACCCTATTCCCTATAGGGCCCTGATCAACAGTAGTACTACACCCTATTCCCTATAGGGCCCTGGTCAACACTAGTACTACACCCTATTCCCTATAGGGCCCTGGTCAACAGTAGTACTACACCCTATTCCCTATAGGGCCCTGATCAACAGTAGTACTACACCCTATTCCCTATAGGGCCCTGGTCAACAGTAGTACTACACCCTATTCCCTATAGGGCCCTGGTCAACACTAGTACTACACCCTATTCCCTATAGGGCCCTGGTCAACACTAGTACTACACCCTATTCCCTATAGGGCCCTGATCAACACTAGTACTACACCCTATTCCCTATAGGGCCCTGATCAACAGTAGTACTACACCCTATTCCCTATAGGGCCCTGGTCAACACTAGTACTACACCCTATTCCCTATAGGGCCCTGGTCAACAGTAGTACTACACCCTATTCCCTATAGGGCCCTGGTCAACACTAGTACTACACCCTATTCCCTACAGGCCCTGGTCAACAGTAGTACTACACCCCTATTCCCTATAGGGCCCTGGTCAACACTAGTACTACACCCTATTCCCTATAGGGCCCTGGTCAACACTAGTACTACACCCTATTCCCTATAGGGCCCTGGTCAACAGTAGTACTACACCCTATTCCCTATAGGGCCCTGATCAACACTAGTACTACACCCTATTCCCTATAGGGCCCTGGTCAACACTAGTACTACACCCTATTCCCTATAGGGCCCTGGTCAACAGTAGTACTACACCCTATTCCCTATAGGGCCCTGATCAACACTAGTACTACACCCTATTCCCTATAGGGCCCTGATCAACAGTAGTACTACACCCTATTCCCTATAGGGCACTGGTCAACACTAGTACTACACCCTATTCCCTATAGGGCCCTGGTCAACACTAGTACTACACCCTATTCCCTATAGGGCCCTGGTCAACAGTAGTACTACACCCTATTCCCTATAGGGCCCTGATCAACAGTAGTACTACACCCTATTCCCTATAGGGCCCTGGTCAACACTAGTACTACACCCTATTCCCTATAGGGCCCTGATCAACAGTAGTACTACACCCTATTCCCTATAGGGTCCTGATCAACACTAGTACTACACCCTATTCCCTATAGGGCCCTGGTCAACAGTAGTACTACACCCTATTCCCTACAGGGCCCTGATCAACAGTAGTACTACACCCTATTCCCTATAGGGCCCTGGTCAACAGTAGTACTACACCCTATTCCCTATAGGGCCCTGGTCAACACTAGTACTACACCCTATTCCCTATAGGGCCCTGGTCAACAGTAGTACTACACCCTATTCCCTATAGGGCCCTGGTCAACACTAGTACTACACCCTATTCCCTATAGGGCCCTGGTCAACAGTAGTACTACACCCTATTCCCCTATAGGGCCCTGGTCAACAGTAGTACTACACCCTATTCCCTATAGGGCCCTGATCAACAGTAGTACTACACCCTATTCCCTATAGGGCCCTGGTCAACACTAGTACTACACCCTATTCCCTATAGGGCCCTGGTCAACAGTAGTACTACACCCTATTCCCTATAGGGCCCTGATCAACACTAGTACTACACCCTATTCCCTATAGGGCCCTGGTCAACACTAGTACTACACCCTATTCCCTATAGGGCCCTGATCAACAGTAGTACTACACCCTATTCCCTATAGGGCCCTGATCAACAGTAGTACTACACCCTATTCCCTATAGGGCCCTGGTCAACAGTAGTACTACACCCTATTCCCTATAGGGCCCTGGTCAACACTAGTACTACACCCTATTCCCCATAGGGCCCTGGTCAACAGTAGTACTACACCCTATTCCCTATAGGGCCCTGGTCAACAGTAGTACTACACCCTATTCCCTATAGGGCCCTGATCAACACTAGTACTACACCCTATTCCCTATAGGGCCCTGGTCAACACTAGTACTACACCCTATTCCCTATAGGGCCCTGGTCAACACTAGTACTACACCCTATTCCCTATAGGGCCCTGGTCAACACTAGTACTACACCCTATTCCCTAATAGGGCCCTGGTCAACACTAGTACTACACCCTATTCCCTAATAGGGCCCTGGTCAACACTAGTACTACACCCTATTCCCTATAGGGCCCTGGTCAACACTAGTACTACACCCTATTCCCTATAGGGCCCTGGTCAACAGTAGTACTACACCCTATTCCCTATAGGGCCCTGGTCAACAGTAGTACTACACCCTATTCCCTATAGGGCCCTGATCAACACTAGTACTACACCCTATTCCCTATAGGGCCCTGATCAACACTAGTACTACACCCTATTCCCTATAGGGCCCTGGTCAACAGTAGTACTACACCCTATTCCCCATAGGGCCCTGGTCAACACTAGTACTACACCCTATTCCCTATAGGGCCCTGGTCAACACTAGTACTACACCCTATTCCCTATAGGGCCCTGGTCAACACTAGTACTACACCCTATTCCCTATAGGGCCCTGATCAACAGTAGTACTACACCCTATTCCCCTATAGGGCCCTGGTCAACACTAGTACTACACCCTATTCCCTATAGGGCCCTGGTCAACACTAGTACTACACCCTATTCCCTATAGGGCCCTGATCAACAGTAGTACTACACCCTATTCCCTATAGGGCCCTGGTCAACACTAGTACTACACCCTATTCCCTATAGGGCCCTGGTCAACACTAGTACTACACCCTATTCCCTATAGGGCCCTGGTCAACAGTAGTACTACACCCTATTCCCTATAGGGCCCTGATCAACAGTAGTACTACACCCTATTCCCTATAGGGCCCTGGTCAACACTAGTACTACACCCTATTCCCTATAGGGCCCTGATCAACAGTAGTACTACACCCTATTCCCTATAGGGTCCTGATCAACTTTAGTACTACACCCTATTCCCTATAGGGCCCTGGTCAACAGTAGTACTACACCCTATTCCCTACAGGGCCCTGATCAACAGTAGTACTACACCCTATTCCCTATAGGGCCCTGGTCAACAGTAGTACTACACCCTATTCCCTATAGGGCCCTGGTCAACACTAGTACTACACCCTATTCCCTATAGGGCCCTGGTCAACAGTAGTACTACACCCTATTCCCTATAGGGCCCTGGTCAACACTAGTACTACACCCTATTCCCTATAGGGCCCTGGTCAACAGTAGTACTACACCCTATTCCCTATAGGGCCCTGGTCAACAGTAGTACTACACCCTATTCCCTATAGGGCCCTGATCAACAGTAGTACTACACCCTATTCCCTATAGGGCCCTGGTCAACACTAGTACTACACCCTATTCCCTATAGGGCCCTGGTCAACAGTAGTACTACACCCTATTCCCTATAGGGCCCTGATCAACACTAGTACTACACCCTATTCCCTATAGGGCCCTGGTCAACACTAGTACTACACCCTATTCCCTATAGGGCCCTGATCAACAGTAGTACTACACCCTATTCCCCTATAGGGCCCTGGTCAACAGTAGTACTACACCCTATTCCCTATAGGGCCCTGGTCAACAGTAGTACTACACCCTATTCCCTATAGGGCCCTGGTCAACACTAGTACTACACCCTATTCCCCATAGGGCCCTGGTCAACAGTAGTACTACACCCTATTCCCTATAGGGCCCTGGTCAACAGTAGTACTACACCCTATTCCCTATAGGGCCCTGATCAACACTAGTACTACACCCTATTCCCTATAGGGCCCTGGTCAACACTAGTACTACACCCTATTCCCTATAGGGCCCTGGTCAACACTAGTACTACACCCTATTCCCTATAGGGCCCTGGTCAACACTAGTACTACACCCTATTCCCTATAGGGCCCTGATCAACACTAGTACTACACCCTATTCCCTATAGGGCCCTGGTCAACAGTAGTACTACACCCTATTCCCTATAGGGCCCTGGTCAACACTAGTACTACACCCTATTCCCTATAGGGCCCTGGTCAACAGTAGTACTACACCCTATTCCCTATAGGGCCCTGGTCAACAGTAGTACTACACCCTATTCCCTATAGGGCCCTGGTCAACAGTAGTACTACACCCTATTCCCTATAGGGCCCTGATCAACAGTAGTACTACACCCTATTCCCTATAGGGCCCTGGTCAACAGTAGTACTACACCCTATTCCCTATAGGGCCCTGGTCAACAGTAGTACTACACCCTATTCCCTATAGGGCCCTGATCAACACTAGTACTACACCCTATTCCCTATAGGGCCCTGGTCAACACTAGTACTACACCCTATTCCCTATAGGGCCCTGATCAACACTAGTACTACACCCTATTCCCTATAGGGCCCTGATCAACAGTAGTACTACACCCTATTCCCTATAGGGCCCTGGTCAACAGTAGTACTACACCCTATTCCCTATAGGGCCCTGGTCAACAGTAGTACTACACCCTATTCCCTATAGGGCCCTGGTCAACAGTAGTACTACACCCTATTCCCTATAGGGCCCTGGTCAACACTAGTACTACACCCTATTCCCTATAGGGCCCTGATCAACAGTAGTACTACACCCTATTCCCTATAGGGCCCTGGTCAACACTAGTACTACACCCTATTCCCTATAGGGCCCTGGTCAACACTAGTACTACACCCTATTCCCTACAGGGCCCTGGTCAACAGTAGTACTACACCCTATTCCCTATAGGGCCCTGGTCAACAGTAGTACTACACCCTATTCCCTATAGGGCCCTGGTCAACACTAGTACTACACCCTATTCCCTACAGGGCCCTGGTCAACAGTAGTACTACACCCTATTCCCTATAGGGCCCTGGTCAACACTAGTACTACACCCTATTCCCTATAGGGCCCTGGTCAACACTAGTACTACACCCTATTCCCTATAGGGCCCTGGTCAACACTAGTACTACACCCTATTCCCTATAGGGCCCTGGTCAACAGTAGTACTACACCCTATTCCCTATAGGGCCCTGATCAACACTAGTACTACACCCTATTCCCTATAGGGCCCTGGTCAACACTAGTACTACACCCTATTCCCTATAGGGCCCTGGTCAACAGTAGTACTACACCCTATTCCCTATAGGGCCCTGGTCAACAGTAGTACTACACCCTATTCCCTATAGGGCCCTGGTCAACACTAGTACTACACCCTATTCCCTAATAGGGCCCTGGTCAACACTAGTACTACACCCTATTCCCTATAGGGCCCTGGTCAACACTAGTACTACACCCTATTCCCTATAGGGCCCTGGTCAACAGTAGTACTACACCCTATTCCCTATAGGGCCCTGGTCAACAGTAGTACTACACCCTATTCCCTATAGGGCCCTGATCAACACTAGTACTACACCCTATTCCCTATAGGGCCCTGGTCAACACTAGTACTACACCCTATTCCCTATAGGGCCCTGGTCAACAGTAGTACTACACCCTATTCCCCATAGGGCCCTGGTCAACAGTAGTACTACACCCTATTCCCTATAGGGCCCTGGTCAACACTAGTACTACACCCTATTCCCTATAGGGCCCTGGTCAACACTAGTACTACACCCTATTCCCTATAGGGCCCTGGTCAACAGTAGTACTACACCCTATTCCCTATAGGGCCCTGGTCAACACTAGTACTACACCCTATTCCCTATAGGGCCCTGGTCAACACTAGTACTACACCCTATTCCCTATAGGGCCCTGGTCAACAGTAGTACTACACCCTATTCCCTATAGGGCCCTGGTCAACACTAGTACTACACCCTATTCCCTATAGGGCCCTGGTCAACACTAGTACTACACCCTATTCCCTATAGGGCCCTGATCAACAGTAGTACTACACCCTATTCCCTATAGGGCCCTGGTCAACAGTAGTACTACACCCTATTCCCTATAGGGCCCTGGTCAACAGTAGTACTACACCCTATTCCCTATAGGGCCCTGGTCAACACTAGTACTACACCCTATTCCCTATAGGGCCCTGGTCAACAGTAGTACTACACCCTATTCCCTATAGGGCCCTGGTCAACAGTAGTACTACACCCTATTCCCTATAGGGCCCTGGTCAACACTAGTACTACACCCTATTCCCTATAGGGCCCTGGTCAACAGTAGTACTACACCCTATTCCCCCATAGGGCCCTGGTCAACACTAGTACTACACCCTATTCCCTATAGGGCCCTGGTCAACACTAGTACTACACCCTATTCCCTATAGGGCCCTGGTCAACACTAGTACTACACCCTATTCCCTATAGGGCCCTGATCAACAGTAGTACTACACCCTATTCCCTATAGGGCCCTGGTCAACACTAGTACTACACCCTATTCCCTATAGGGCCCTGGTCAACACTAGTACTACACCCTATTCCCTATAGGGCCCTGGTCAACAGTAGTACTACACCCTATTCCCTATAGGGCCCTGGTCAACACTAGTACTACACCCTATTCCCTATAGGGCCCTGGTCAACACTAGTACTACACCCTATTCCCTATAGGGCCCTGGTCAACACTAGTACTACACCCTATTCCCCCATAGGGCCCTGGTCAAAACTAGTACTACACCCTATTCCCTATAGGGCCCTGGTCAACACTAGTACTACACCCTATTCCCTATAGGGCCCTGGTCAACACTAGTACTACACCCTATTCCCTATAGGGCCCTGGTCAACACTAGTACTACACCCTATTCCCTATAGGGCCCTGGTCAACAGTAGTACTACACCCTATTCCCTATAGGGCCCTGATCAACACTAGTACTACACCCTATTCCCTATAGGGCCCTGGTCAACAGTAGTACTACACCCTATTCCCTATAGGGCCCTGGTCAACACTAGTACTACACCCTATTCCCTATAGGGCCCTGGTCAACAGTAGTACTACACCCTATTCCCTATAGGGCCCTGGTCAACACTAGTACTACACCCTATTCCCTATAGGGCCCTGGTCAACACTAGTACTACACCCTATTCCCTATAGGGCCCTGATCAACACTAGTACTACACCCTATTCCCTATAGGGCCCTGGTCAACAGTAGTACTACACCCTATTCCCTATAGGGCCCTGGTCAACAGTAGTACTACACCCTATTCCCTATAGGGCCCTGGTCAACACTAGTACTACACCCTATTCCCTATAGGGCCCTGGTCAACACTAGTACTACACCCTATTCCCTATAGGGCCCTGGTCAACACTAGTACTACACCCTATTCCCTATAGGGCCCTGGTCAACACTAGTACTACACCCTATTCCCTATAGGGCCCTGGTCAACACTAGTACTACACCCTATTCCCTATAGGGCCCTGGTCAACACTAGTACTACACCCTATTCCCTATAGGGCCCTGGTCAACACTAGTACTACACCCTATTCCCCATAGGGCCCTGATCAACACTAGTACTACACCCTATTCCCTATAGGGCCCTGGTCAACAGTAGTACTACACCCTATTCCCTATAGGGCCCTGGTCAACAGTAGTACTACACCCTATTCCCTATAGGGCCCTGGTCAACACTAGTACTACACCCTATTCCCTATAGGGCCCTGGTCAACAGTAGTACTACACCCTATTCCCTATAGGGCCCTGGTCAACAGTAGTACTACACCCTATTCCCTATAGGGCCCTGGTCAACAGTAGTACTACACCCTATTCCCTATAGGGCCCTGGTCAACACTAGTACTACACCCTATTCCCTATAGGGCCCTGGTCAACACTAGTACTACACCCTATTCCCTATAGGGCCCTGGTCAACACTAGTACTACACCCTATTCCCTATAGGGCCCTGATCAACAGTAGTACTACACCCTATTCCCTATAGGGCCCTGGTCAACAGTAGTACTACACCCTATTCCCTATAGGGCCCTGGTCAACAGTAGTACTACACCCTATTCCCTATAGGGCCCTGGTCAACACTAGTACTACACCCTATTCCCTATAGGGCCCTGGTCAACAGTAGTACTACACCCTATTCCCTATAGGGCCCTGGTCAACAGTAGTACTACACCCTATTCCCTATAGGGCCCTGGTCAACACTAGTACTACACCCTATTCCCTATAGGGCCCTGGTCAACAGTAGTACTACACCCTATTCCCCATAGGGCCCTGGTCAACACTAGTACTACACCCTATTCCCTATAGGGCCCTGATCAACAGTAGTACTACACCCTATTCCCTATAGGGCCCTGGTCAACACTAGTACTACACCCTATTCCCTATAGGGCCCTGATCAACAGTAGTACTACACCCTATTCCCTATAGGGCCCTGGTCAACAGTAGTACTACACCCTATTCCCTATAGGGCCCTGGTCAACACTAGTACTACACCCTATTCCCTATAGGGCCCTGGTCAACACTAGTACTACACCCTATTCCCTATAGGGCCCTGGTCAACACTAGTACTACACCCTATTCCCTATAGGGCCCTGGTCAACAGTAGTACTACACCCTATTCCCTATAGGGCCCTGGTCAACAGTAGTACTACACCCTATTCCCTATAGGGCCCTGGTCAACACTAGTACTACACCCTATTCCCTATAGGGCCCTGGTCAACACTAGTACTACACCCTATTCCCTATAGGGCCCTGGTCAACAGTAGTACTACACCCTATTCCCTATAGGGCCCTGGTCAACAGTAGTACTACACCCTATTCCCTATAGGGCCCTGGTCAACACTAGTACTACACCCTATTCCCTATAGGGCCCTGGTCAACAGTAGTACTACACCCTATTCCCCATAGGGCCCTGGTCAACACTAGTACTACACCCTATTCCCTATAGGGCCCTGGTCAACACTAGTACTACACCCTATTCCCTATAGGGCCCTGGTCAACACTAGTACTACACCCTATTCCCTATAGGGCCCTGGTCAACAGTAGTACTACACCCTATTCCCTATAGGGCCCTGGTCAACACTAGTACTACACCCTATTCCCTATAGGGCCCTGGTCAACACTAGTACTACACCCTATTCCCTATAGGGCCCTGATCAACAGTAGTACTACACCCTATTCCCTATAGGCCCTGGTCAACACTAGTACTACACCCTATTCCCTATAGGGCCCTGGTCAACACTAGTACTACACCCTATTCCCTATAGGGCCCTGGTCAACACTAGTACTACACCCTATTCCCCCATAGGGCCCTGGTCAAAACTAGTACTACACCCTATTCCCTATAGGGCCCTGGTCAACACTAGTACTACACCCTATTCCCTATAGGGCCCTGGTCAACACTAGTACTACACCCTATTCCCTATAGGGCCCTGGTCAACACTAGTACTACACCCTATTCCCTATAGGGCCCTGGTCAACAGTAGTACTACACCCTATTCCCTATAGGGCCCTGGTCAACACTAGTACTACACCCTATTCCCTATAGGGCCCTGGTCAACAGTAGTACTACACCCTATTCCCTATAGGGCCCTGGTCAACACTAGTACTACACCCTATTCCCTATAGGGCCCTGGTCAACAGTAGTACTACACCCTATTCCCTATAGGGCCCTGGTCAACACTAGTACTACACCCTATTCCCTATAGGGCCCTGGTCAACACTAGTACTACACCCTATTCCCTATAGGGCCCTGATCAACACTAGTACTACACCCTATTCCCTATAGGGCCCTGGTCAACAGTAGTACTACACCCTATTCCCTATAGGGCCCTGGTCAACAGTAGTACTACACCCTATTCCCTATAGGGCCCTGGTCAACACTAGTACTACACCCTATTCCCTATAGGGCCCTGGTCAACACTAGTACTACACCCTATTCCCTATAGGGCCCTGATCAACACTAGTACTACACCCTATTCCCTATAGGGCCCTGGTCAACACTAGTACTACACCCTATTCCCTATAGGGCCCTGGTCAACACTAGTACTACACCCTATTCCCTATAGGGCCCTGGTCAACACTAGTACTACACCCTATTCCCTATAGGGCCCTGGTCAACACTAGTACTACACCCTATTCCCTATAGGGCCCTGATCAACACTAGTACTACACCCTATTCCCTATAGGGCCCTGGTCAACACTAGTACTACACCCTATTCCCTATAGGGCCCTGGTCAACAGTAGTACTACACCCTATTCCCTATAGGGCCCTGGTCAACACTAGTACTACACCCTATTCCCTATAGGGCCCTGATCAACAGTAGTACTACACCCTATTCCCCTATAGGGCCCTGGTCAACAGTAGTACTACACCCTATTCCCTATAGGGCCCTGGTCAACACTAGTACTACACCCTATTCCCTATAGGGCCCTGGTCAACACTAGTACTACACCCTATTCCCTATAGGGCCCTGGTCAACAGTAGTACTACACCCTATTCCCTATAGGGCCCTGGTCAACACTAGTACTACACCCTATTCCCTATAGGGCCCTGGTCAACACTAGTACTACACCCTATTCCCTATAGGGCCCTGGTCAACAGTAGTACTACACCCTATTCCCTATAGGGCCCTGGTCAACACTAGTACTACACCCTATTCCCTATAGGGCCCTGGTCAACACTAGTACTAAACCCTATTCCCTATAGGGCCCTGATCAACAGTAGTACTACACCCTATTCCCTATAGGGCCCTGGTCAACAGTAGTACTACACCCTATTCCCTATAGGGCCCTGGTCAACAGTAGTACTACATCCTATTCCCTATAGGGCCCTGGTCAACAGTAGTACTACACCCTATTCCCTATAGGGCCCTGGTCAACAGTAGTACTACACCCTATTCCCTATAGGGCCCTGGTCAACAGTAGTACTACACCCTATTCCCTATAGGGCCCTGGTCAACACTAGTACTACACCCTATTCCCTATAGGGCCCTGGTCAACAGTAGTACTACACCCTATTCCCCATAGGGCCCTGGTCAACACTAGTACTACACCCTATTCCCCATAGGGCCCTGATCAACACTAGTACTACACCCTATTCCCTATAGGGCCCTGGTCAACACTAGTACTACACCCTATTCCCTATAGGGCCCTGGTCAACACTAGTACTACACCCTATTCCCTATAGGGCCCTGGTCAACAGTAGTACTACACCCTATTCCCTATAGGGCCCTGGTCAACACTAGTACTACACCCTATTCCCTATAGGGCCCTGGTCAACAGTAGTACTACACCCTATTCCCTATAGGGCCCTGGTCAACAGTAGTACTACACCCTATTCCCTATAGGGCCCTGGTCAACACTAGTACTACACCCTATTCCCTATAGGGCCCTGGTCAACACTAGTACTACACCCTATTCCCTATAGGGCCCTGGTCAACAGTAGTACTACACCCTATTCCCTATAGGGCCCTGGTCAACACTAGTACTACACCCTATTCCCTATAGGGCCCTGGTCAACACTAGTACTACACCCTATTCCCTATAGGGCCCTGGTCAACAGTAGTACTACACCCTATTCCCTATAGGGCCCTGGTCAACACTAGTACTACACCCTATTCCCTATAGGGCCCTGGTCAACAGTAGTACTACACCCTATTCCCTATAGGGCCCTGATCAACAGTAGTACTACACCCTATTCCCTATAGGGCCCTGGTCAACAGTAGTACTACACCCTATTCCCTATAGGGCCCTGGTCAACAGTAGTACTACACCCTATTCCCTATAGGGCCCTGGTCAACAGTAGTACTACACCCTATTCCCTATAGGGCCCTGGTCAACAGTAGTACTACACCCTATTCCCTATAGGGCCCTGGTCAACAGTAGTACTACACCCTATTCCCTATAGGGCCCTGGTCAACACTAGTACTACACCCTATTCCCTATAGGGCCCTGGTCAACAGTAGTACTACACCCTATTCCCTATAGGGCCCTGGTCAACAGTAGTACTACACCCTATTCCCTATAGGGCCCTGGTCAACAGTAGTACTACACCCTATTCCCTATAGGGCCCTGGTCAACAGTAGTACTACACCCTATTCCCTATAGGGCCCTGGTCAACAGTAGTACTACACCCTATTCCCTATAGGGCCCTGGTCAACAGTAGTACTACACCCTATTCCCTATAGGGCCCTGGTCAACACTAGTACTACACCCTATTCCCTATAGGGCCCTGGTCAACACTAGTACTACACCCTATTCCCTATAGGGCCCTGGTCAACAGTAGTACTACACCCTATTCCCTATAGGGCCCTGGTCAACACTAGTACTACACCCTATTCCCTATAGGGCCCTGGTCAACACTAGTACTACACCCTATTCCCTACAGGCCCTGGTCAACAGTAGTACTACACCCTATTCCCTATAGGGCCCTGGTCAACACTAGTACTACACCCTATTCCCTATAGGGCCCTGGTCAACACTAGTACTACACCCTATTCCCCTATAGGGCCCTGGTCAACACTAGTACTACACCCTATTCCCTATAGGGCCCTGGTCAACAGTAGTACTACACCCTATTCCCTATAGGGCCCTGGTCAACAGTAGTACTACACCCTATTCCCTATAGGGCCCTGGTCAACAGTAGTACTACACCCTATTCCCTATAGGGCCCTGGTCAACAGTAGTACTACACCCTATTCCCTATAGGGCCCTGGTCAACAGTAGTACTACACCCTATTCCCTATAGGGCCCTGGTCAACAGTAGTACTACACCCTATTCCCTATAGGCCCCTGGTCAACACTAGTACTACACCCTATTCCCTATAGGGCCCTGGTCAACAGTAGTACTACACCCTATTCCCTCTATAGGGCCCTGGTCAACAGTAGTACTACACCCTATTCCCTATAGGGCCCTGGTCAACAGTAGTACTACACCCTATTCCCTATAGGGCCCTGATCAACAGTAGTACTACACCCTATTCCCTATAGGGCCCTGGTCAACACTAGTACTACACCCTATTCCCTATAGGGCCCTGGTCAACAGTAGTACTACACCCTATTCCCTATAGGGCCCTGGTCAACAGTAGTACTACACCCTATTCCCTATAGGGCCCTGGTCAACACTAGTACTACACCCTATTCCCTATAGGGCCCTGGTCAACACTAGTACTACACCCTATTCCCTATAGGGCCCTGGTCAACAGTAGTACTACACCCTATTCCCTATAGGGCCCTGGTCAACAGTAGTACTACACCCTATTCCCTATAGGCCCTGGTCAACACTAGTACTACACCCTATTCCCTATAGGGCCCTGGTCAACAGTAGTACTACACCCTATTCCCTATAGGGCCCTGGTCAACACTAGTACTACACCCTATTCCCTATAGGGCCCTGGTCAACAGTAGTACTACACCCTATTCCCTATAGGGCCCTGGTCAACAGTAGTACTACACCCTATTCCCTATAGGGCCCTGGTCAACAGTAGTACTACACCCTATTCCCTATAGGGCCCTGGTCAACAGTAGTACTACACCCTATTCCCCTATAGGGCCCTGGTCAACACTAGTACTACACCCTATTCCCTATAGGCCCTGGTCAACAGTAGTACTACACCCTATTCCCTATAGGGCCCTGGTCAACAGTAGTACTACACCCTATTCCCTATAGGGCCCTGGTCAACACTAGTACTACACCCTATTCCCTATAGGGCCCTGGTCAACAGTAGTACTACACCCTATTCCCATAGGCCCTGGTCAACACTAGTACTACACCCTATTCCCTATAGGGCCCTGGTCAACACTAGTACTACACCCTATTCCCTATAGGGCCCTGGTCAACACTAGTACTACACCCTATTCCCTATAGGGCCCTGATCAACAGTAGTACTACACCCTATTCCCTATAGGGCCCTGGTCAACAGTAGTACTACACCCTATTCCCTATAGGCCCTGGTCAACAGTAGTACTACACCCTATTCCCTATAGGGCCCTGGTCAACAGTAGTACTACACCCTATTCCCTATAGGGCCCTGGTCAACACTAGTACTACACCCTATTCCCTATAGGGCCCTGGTCAACACTAGTACTACACCCTATTCCCTATAGGGCCCTGGTCAACACTAGTACTACACCCTATTCCCCCATAGGGCCCTGGTCAACACTAGTACTACACCCTATTCCCTATAGGGCCCTGGTCAACACTAGTACTACACCCTATTCCCTATGGGGCCCTGGTCAACACTAGTACTACACCCTGTTCCCTATAGGGCCCTGGTCAACACTAGTACTACACCCTATTCCCTAGGGCCCTGGTCAACAGTAGTACTACACCCTATTCCCTATAGGGCCCTGATCAACAGTAGTACTACACCCTATTCCCTATAGGCCCTGGTCAACAGTAGTACTACACCCTATTCCCTATAGGGCCCTGGTCAACACTAGTACTACACCCTATTCCCTATAGGGCCCTGGTCAACAGTAGTACTACACCCTATTCCCTATAGGGCCCTGGTCAACACTAGTACTACACCCTATTCCCTATAGGGCCCTGGTCAACAGTAGTACTACACCCTATTCCCTATAGGGCCCTGGTCAACACTAGTACTACACCCTTATTCCCTATAGGGCCCTGGTCAACAGTAGTACTACACCCTATTCCCTATAGGGCCCTGGTCAACAGTAGTACTACACCCTATTCCCTATAGGGCCCTGGTCAACACTAGTACTACACCCTATTCCTATAGGCCCTGGTCAACACTAGTACTACACCCTATTCCCTATAGGGCCCTGGTCAACAGTAGTACTACACCCTATTCCCTATAGGGCCCTGGTCAACACTAGTACTACACCCTATTCCCTATAGGCCCTGGTCAACAGTAGTACTACACCCCATTCCCTATAGGGCCCTGGTCAACACTAGTACTACACCCTATTCCCTATAGGGCCCTGGTCAACAGTAGTACTACACCCTATTCCCTATAGGGCCCTGATCAACACTAGTACTACACCCTATTCCCTATAGGGCCCTGGGTCAACACTAGTACTACACCCTATTCCCTATAGGGCCCTGGTCAACAGTAGTACTACACCCTATTTCCCCGTAGGGCCCTGGTCAACAGTAGTACTACACCCTATTCCCTATAGGGCCCTGGTCAACACTAGTACTACACCCTATTCCCTATAGGGCCCTGGTCAACAGTAAGTACTACACCCTATTCCCTATAGGGCCCTGGTCAACAGTAGTACTACACCCTATTCCCTATAGGGCCCTGGTCAACAGTAGTACTACACCCTATTCCCTATAGGGCCCTGGTCAACACTAGTACTACACCCTATTCCCTATAGGGCCCTGGTCAACACTAGTACTACACCCTATTCCCTATAGGCCCTGGTCAACAGTAGTACTACACCCTATTCCCTATAGGGCCCTGGTCAACACTAGTACTACACCCTATTCCCTATAGGCCCTGGTCAACAGTAGTACTACACCCTATTCCCTATGGGCCCTGGTCAACAGTAGTACTACACCCTATTCCCCATAGGGCCCTGGTCAACAGTAGTACTACACCCTATTCCCTATAGGGCCCTGGTCAACAGTAGTACTACACCCTATTCCCTATAGGGCCCTGGTCAACAGTAGTACTACACCCTATTCCCCTATAGGGCCCCTGGTCAACACTAGTACTACACCCTATTCCCTATAGGGCCCTGGTCAACACTAGTACTACACCCTATTCCCTATAGGGCCCTGGTCAACAGTAGTACTACACCCTATTCCCCATAGGGCCCTGGTCAACACTAGTACTACACCCTATTCCCTATAGGGCCCTGGTCAACAGTAGTACTACACCCTATTCCCTATAGGGCCCTGGTCAACAGTAGTACTACACCCTATTCCCTATAGGCCCTGGTCAACACTAGTACTACACCCTATTCCCTATAGGGCCCTGGTCAACACTAGTACTACACCCTATTCCCTATAGGGCCCTGGTCAACAGTAGTACTACACCCTATTCCCTATAGGGCCCTGGTCAACAGCTAGTACTACACCCTATTCCCTATAGGGCCCTGGTCAACAGTAGTACTACACCCTATTCCCTATAGGGCCCTGGTCAACAGTAGTACTACACCCTATTCCCTATAGGCCTGGTCAACACAGTACTACACCTATTCCCTATAGGGCCCTGGTCAACACTAGTACTACACCCTATTCCCTATAGGGCCCTGGTCAACAGTAGTACTACACCCCTATTCCCTAAGGGCCCTGGTCAACAGTAGTACTACACCCCTATTCCTATAGGGCCCTGGTCAACAGTAGTACTACACCCTATTCCCCATAGGGCCCTGGTCAACAGTAGTACTACACCCTATTCCCTATAGGGCCCTGGTCAACACTAGTACTACACCCTATTCCCTATAGGGCCCTGGTCAACACTAGTACTACACCCTATTCCCTATAGGGCCCTGATCAACAGTCAGTACTACACCCTATTCCCTATAGGGCCTGGGTCAACAGTAGTACTACACCCTATTCCCTATAGGGCCCTGGTCAACACTAAGTACTACACCCTATTCCTCATAGGGCCCTGATCAACACTAGTACTACACCCTATTCCCTATAGGGCCCCTGGTCAACAGTAGTACTACACCCTATTCCCTATAGGGCCCTGGTCAACACTAGTACTACACCCTATTCCCTATAGGGCCCTGGTCAACACTAGTACTACACCCTATTCCCTATAGGCCCTGGTCAACAGTAGTACTACACCCTATTCCCTATAGGGCCCCTGGTCAACAGTAGTACTACACCCTATTCCCTATAGGGCCCTGGTCAACAGTAGTACTACACCCTATTCCCTATAGGCCCTGGTCAACACGTAGTACTACACCCTATTTCCATAGGGCCCTGGTCAACAGTAGTACTACACCTATTCCCTATAGGGCCCTGATCAACAGTAGTACTACACCCTATTCCCTATGAGGGCCCTGGTCAACAGTAGTACTACACCCTATTCCCTATAGGGCCCTGGTCAACACTAAGTACTACACCCTATTCCCTATAGGCCCTGGTCAACAGTAGTACTACACCCTATTCCCTAGGGCCCTGGTCTAACACTAGTACTACACCCTATTCCCTATAGGCCCTGGTCAACAGTAGTACTACACCCTATTCCCTATAGGGCCCTGATCAACAGTAGTACTACACCCTATTCCCTATAGGGCCTGGTCAACAGTAGTACTACACCCTATTCCCTATAGGGCCCTGGTCACACTAAAAGTACTCTATGACACCCTATTCCCTATAGGGCCTGATCAACACTTTAGTACTACACCCTATCCCTTAGGCCCTGGTCAACAGTAGTACTACACCTATTCCCTTAGGGCCTGATCAACACTAGTACTACACCCTATTCCCTATAGGGCCCTGGTCAACACTAGTACTACACCCTATTCCCATAGGGCCTGGTCAACAGTAGTACTACACCCTATTCCCTATAGGGCCCTGGTCAACACTAGTACTACACCCTATTCCCTATAGGGCCCCAATGGTCAACACTAGTACTACAACCTTTCCCCTAAGGTCCTGATCAACAGTAGTACTACACCCTATTCCCCAAGGGCCCTGGTCAACAGTAGTACTACACTCTCATTCCCTATAGGGCCCTGGTGACAGTAGTACTACATCTATTTCCTATAGGCCCTGGTCAACAGTAGTACTAACCCTATTCCCTACTAGGGCCCTGGTCAACAGTAGTACTACACCCTATTCCCTAAGGTGGCCCCTGGTCACACTAGTACTACAATTCTCCCTGTAGGCCCGGTCAACATAGATACACCTATTCCTATAGGGCCCTGGTCAACACTAGTACCACTATTCCCTATAGGGCCCGGTCAACAGCTAGTACTACACCTATTGCCCCTATAGGGGCCTGGGTCAACACTAGTACTACACCCTATTCCCAGGCCCTGGTCCAACACTAGTACTACACCCTATTCCCTATAGGGCCCTGAGGTCAACAGTAGTACTACACCCTATTCCCTATAGGGCCCTGGTCAACACTAGAATACTACACCCTATTCTGGGGCCCTGGTCAACACTAGTACTACACCCTATTCCCATAGGGCCTGGTCAACAGTAGTACTACACCCTATTCCCTTAGGCCCTGGTCAACAGCAGTACTACACCCTGTTCCCTGGAGGCCCTGGTCAACACTAGTACTACACCCTATTCCCTATGGGGCCCTGGTCAACAGTAGTACTACACCCTATTCCCGTTTTTCCTATAGCCCTGGTCAACAGTAGTACTAACCTATCCTATAGGGCCCCTGGTCCAAGTAGTACTCACACCCTATTCCCTATAGGGCCCTTGGTCAACACTAGTACTACACCCCTATTCCCTATAGAGGCCCTGGTCAACACTAGTACTACACACCCTATTCCCTATAGGCCCTGGTCAACACTAGTACTACACCCTATTCCCTAAGGGCCTGGGATCAACAGTAGTACTACACCTTATTCCCTATAGGGCCCTGGTCAAGCACTAGTACTACACCCTATTCCTTATAGGGCCTGGTCAACACTAGTACCACACCCTATTCCCTAGGGCCCTGGTCAACAGTAGTACTTACACCCTCATTCCCTATAG
>NW_025547543.1:0-16233 GCF_905237065.1 Salmo salar
ACACCTGATGTTACTGAGACACCTGATGTTTTTAACAGTTACTCGTTATTACAGAGACAACTAATGTTGCTGGACACCTGATATTATTGAGTGGTTTTTTTTATTCATGCACAAGGACACCTGATGTCTTACTGAGACACTAGCGTTACTGGGGCCACATAGTGTTTGCTGAGTGCACCTGATGTTTCTGAAACAACTAGCGTTGCTGAGACACCGATGTTACTGGGACACCTGATGTTACTAGGGGTTACTGACACACCTGATGTTACTGTGAAACTGATGTTACTGAGACACCTGATGTTGCTGAGACAATTGGTGTCTTACTTAGGCGCACCTGATGATACTGAGACACCTGATGTTTACTGATACCTAGTGTTACTGGACACTGATGTTGCACTGGGCACTCTTGAGTGTTACTAGGACACCTAGTGTTACTAAGACACCTGATGTCAACACTAAGGACACCCTGATGTGTCGACTGTATGTTACTGAGACACCTGATGACTGAGACACCTGATGTTGCTGAGACACCTGATGTCACAGAGACAACTGACGTTGCTGAGACACCTGATGTTACTGAGACACATGATGTTACTGAGACACCTGATGTTACTGTGACACCTGACGTTACTGAGACACATGATGTGCGGAGGACACCTGATGTTACTGGACACATGATGTTGCTGAGACACTAAGCGTTACTGAGACACATGATTGCTGAGACACCTGATGTTACTACAGACACCTGATGTTACTGAGACACAAATAATTTTGATTACTGATGTTACGAACTGATGTTGCTGGACACACATATCTTGGAGACAACTGGCGTTGCTGAGGCCACAGTGTCCACAGTTTAGTCTTACTGAGACACTGATATTCCACGGACACAATGTTCTCTGGATACATGTTGCTGAGACACCTGGCGTTACTGAGACAGCAGAAGTGCTGCTGAAATGCGTGTTGCTGGTGCTGATGTTTTTGGACACCTGATGTGCTTGGCCGGTGTCTGAGACACCTAAATTCTGCAGACACCTGATGTTTACTGAGACACACCTGATGCTGGAGCACCTATGTTCCTGAGACAACCTGGCGTTGCTGAGACACCTGATGTTGCTGAGACACCTTGTTGCTGAGACACCTGATGTTACTAAGAGACACCTTCCGGCGTTCACTGAGACTTTGTGACGTTTATGCAGAAACTCTGATGTTGGTGGGGCTTAACTGATGTTGCACTGAGACAGCTAGATGTTGCTGAGACACTGGTGTTTACTGGGACATCGGAAGTGTTACTGAGACACCTGCTGATACTGAGACACCTGACCAAGTGTTGCCGTGAGCACCTGATGTTGGTGGGACACCTAATCATCTGCTGGGGCACCTGTTTGAGACACCCTGCTGTTGCTGAGACACCTGATGTTACTAGGACACCTGATGTTGGCACTGAGACACCTGGTGTTACTGGTGTTGCTGAGACACCTGATGTTACTGAGGGACACCTGACAAACTGATGCTGAGACACCTGATGTTGCCTGAGGCATGATGTTACTAAAGTTAGTGACACACCTATTATTACTGGGATTTCCTGATGTTTGGGACACCTGATGTTGCAGAGACACCTGATGTTACTGCTGGGACACCACAACTGAGACGCCTGCATTAATACTGAGAAGCCTGATGTGTGAGACACCTGATGTTGCTGAACCTGATGTTACTGAGAAAGCTGATGTTGCTGGGACACCTGATGTTACTGATGTTTCTCGAGACACCTGATGTTGCACCGAGACACCTGTGTTTTGAGACACCTGATGTTGCTAGGACACCTGATGTTATGAGACAGCTAATGTTACTGAGACACCTGATGTTGCTGAGACACCTGATGTTACTGAGACACCTGATGTTGCTGAGACACCACGGTGTTGTTGAGACACCTGATGTTGCTGGAGACTCCGATTACTGGGATTGCCTGATGTTACTTAGACCAGATAATGTTACTGAGACAGCTAATGTTACTGAGACACTGATGTTGCTGGGGCACCTGATGTTGCACTAGGAGACACCTGATGTTGCTGGGACACCTGATGTTACTGAGACACCTGAGGTGCTGAGACACATGGCGTTAGCTAGACACCCCTGATGTTACAGAGACACCTGATGTTACTGAGGACACCTGATCTTGCTGGGACAGCTGATGTTGCTGAGACACCTGTGTTACTGAGACACCTGATATTGCTAAGACACCTAGCGTTACTGAGACACCTGATGTTGCTGAGACACATGATGTTGCTGAGACACCTGATGTTACTGAGACACCTGAAGTGTTGCTGGGACACCTGATGTTACTGAGACACCTGATGTTGTTGGGACACCTGATGTTACTAGGGACTTTGATGTTACTGAGGTCCGATGTTACTGAGACACCTAGAATGTTACTGAGACAAAGATAATGTTACTGAGACACCTGATGTTACTGAGACACCTGATACTTACTAAGACACACTGATGTCACTGAGACACACCCCTGATGTATCTGAGACACCTCGATCATTGCTGGGACACGCTGATGTTGCTGAGACACCTGATGTCACCGAGACACCACAATGTGTCTGGGGCACCTAATGTGTCTGAGACACACTGATTTTCACTATGAGACGCCTGATGTTGCTAGAGACACCTGATGTTGCTAAGAGACCTGATGTTACTAAGACACCTGATGTCACTCAGACACCTGATTGTGTCTGAGACACACTAATGTTACTGGTCACCTGATGTTGACTGAGACACCTGATGTTGGGGGTACCTGATGTCACAGAGACAACATTAACGTTGCTCAGACACCTGATGTTACAGAGATACACCGGATGTTGCTGAGACACCTGATTTACTGAGACACTACTGACGTTACTGAGACACATGATGTTGCTGAGACACCTGATGTTCACTGAGACAACTAGCGTTGCTGAGACACCTGATGTTACTGAGAGACTTTTTTTTTTTTTTTTTTCTGATATTACTAAAGGTTACTCACCTGAAGTGTTAATGAGACACCCTGATGTTACCAAGAGACACCTGATGTTGCTGAAACACCCGGTGTTACTGAGACACCCGGTATGATACTGAGACACCTGATGTTGCTGGGACACCTAATGTTTACTAAGGTTGGTGACACACCTAATGTTACTGAGACACCTAATGTTACTGAGACACCTGATGTTGCAGAGACACCTGATGTTACTGAGACACCTATAATACTAGACACCTGTAATACTGAAACCTGGTGTTACTGGGCACCTGATGTTGCTGAGACACCTGATGTTACTAGAAAGCTGATGTTGCTGGGACACCTGATGTTGCTGATGTTACTGAGACACCTGATGTTGCTGAGACACCTGATGTTGTTGAGACACCTGACTTGTTACTGGACACCTGATGTTGCTGAGACAGCCTAATGTTACTGAGACACCTGATGTTGCTGAGACACACTGATGTTACTGAGACACCTGATGTTACTGAGACACCCGATGTTGTTGAGGCACCTGATGTTACTGAGACACCCGATGTTACAGAGACACCTGATGTTACCTGTGAGACAGATAATGTTACTGAGACAGCTAATGTTGCGAGACACCTGATGTGTGACACCTGATGTTACTGAGACACCTGATGTTGCTGAGACACCTGGTGTTACTGAGTACACCTGGCGTTACTGAGACACCCAGTGTTGCTGGGACACCTGATGTTACTGAGACACCTGTATGTTACTGAGACACCTAAATGTTGCTGAGACAGCTAAGTGTTACTGAGACACCTGATGTTGCTGAGACACCTGATGTTACTGAGACACCTGGCGTTACTGAGACACATGATGTTGCTGGGACACCTGATGTTACTGAGGTAAGCTGATGTTGCTGAGACACCTGATGTGTTACTGATGTTACTAAGACACCTGCATGTTACTGAGACACCTGATGTTACTGAGACAGCTAATGTTACTGAGACACCTGATGTTGCTGAGACACCTGATGTTACTGAGACACCTGAATGTTACTGAGACACCTGATGTTGTTGAGACACCTGATGTTACTGAGACACCAATATTACTGAGACACCTAGATGTTACTTAACAGATAATGTTACTAGACAGCTAATGTTACTGAGACACCTGATGTTGCTGAGACACCTGGTGTTACTAGAGACACCTGATGTTACTGAGACTACCTGATGTTGCTGGGACACCTGGCGTTACTGAGACACCATGATGTTGCTGGGACACCTGATGTTACTGAGACACCTGATGTTACTGAGACACCTGATGTTGCTGAGACAGCTGATGTTACCTGACACCTGATGTTACTGAGACACCTGATGTTACTGAGACACCTGGCGTTACTGAGACACCTGATGTTGCTGAGACACATGATGTTGCTGAGACACCTGATGTTACTGGGGCACCTGATGTTACTGGGACACCTGATGTTACTGAGACACCTGATGTTGTTGAGACACCTGATGTTACTAGACACCCGATGTTACTGAGACACCCGATGTTACTGAGACACCTGATGTTACTGAGACAGATAATGTTACTGAGACACCTGATGTTACTGAGACGCCTGATGTTACTAAGACACCTGATGTCACTGGGGACACCTGATGTGTCTGGGACACTTCCTGATATTGCTGAGACACCTGATGTTGCTGGACACCCGATGTCGCTGAGACACTGATGTGTCTGAGACACCTGATGTGTCTGAGACACCTGATGTTACTGAGACACCTGATGTTACTGAGACACCTGATGTTACTGAGACACCTGATGTTACTAAGACACCTGATGTCACTGAGACACCTGATGTGTCTGAGACACCTGATATTACTGAGACACCTGATGTTGCTTGAGAACCTGATGTTGTCTGGGACACCTGATGTCACAGAGACAACTGAGCGTTGCTGAGACACCTGAATGTTACTGAGACACCTGATGTTGCTGGACACCTGATATTACTGAGACACCTAGGCGTTACTGAGACACATGATGTTGCTGAGACACCTGATGTTACTGAGACAACTGGCGTTGCTGAGACACCTGATGTTACTGGGACACCTGATGTTACTAAGGTTACTGACACACCTGATGTTAATGAGACACCTGATGTTACTGAGACACCTGATGTTGCTGAGACACCTGATGTTACTGAGACACCTGATGATACTGAGACACTGATTTGCTGAGACACCTGATGTTACTAAGGTTAGTGACACACCTAGTGTTACTGAGACACCTGATGTTACTGAGACACCTAATGTTGCTGAGACACCTGATGTTACTGAGACACCTGATAATACTGAGACACCTGATAATACTGAGAAACCTATGTTACGAGACACCTGATGTTGCTGAGACACCTGATGTTACTGAGAAAGCTGATGTTGCTGAGACACCTGATGTTACTGATGTTACTGAGACACCTGATGTTACTGAGACACCTGATGTTGTTGAGACACCTGATGTTACTGAGACACCTGATGTTGCTGAGACAGCTAATATTACTGAGACACCTGATGTTACTGAGACACCCGATGTTACTGAGACACCTGATGTTGTTGAGACACCTGATGTTACTGAGACACCCGATGTTGCTGAGACACCTAATGTTACTGAGACGTAGATAATGTTACTGAACAGCTAATGTTGCCGAGACACCTGATGTTGCTGAGACGCCTGATGTTACTGAGACACCTGATGTTACTGAGACACCTGATGTTACTGAGACACCTGACGTTGCTGAGACACATGATGTTGCTGAGACACCTGATGTTACTGAGACACCTGATGTTACTGAGACACCTGATGTTGCTGAGACACTGATGTTACTGAGACACCTGATGTTACTGAGACACCTGATGTTACTGAGACACCTGGCGTTTGAGACACATGATGTTGCTGAAACACCTGATGTTACTGAGACACCTGATGTTACTGAGACACCTGATGTTACTGAGACACTGATGTTACTGAGACACGATGTTCTGAGACACCTGATGTTACTGAGACACCTGATGTTGTTGAGACACCTGATGTTGCTGAGAAACCCGATGTTACATGAGACACCTGAGTTCGGACAGATAATGTTACTGAGACACCTGATGTTACTGAGACACCTGATGTTACTAAGACACCTGATGTCACTGAGACACCTGATGTGTCTGAGACACCTGATGTTACTGAGACACCTGATGTTACTGAGACACCTGATGTCACTGAACACCTGATGTCACTGAGACACCTGATGTTACTGAGACACCCGATGTTACTGAGACACCTGATGTTACTGAGACACCTGATGTTACTAAGACACCTGATGTCCTGAGACACCTGATGTGTCTGAGACACCTGATGTTGCTGAGACACCTGATGTTACTGAGACACCTGATGTTGCTGAGACACCTGATGTCACAGAGACAACTGAGCGTTGCTGAGACACCTGATGTTACGAGACACCTGATGTTACTGGACACCTGATGTTACTGAGACACCTGACGTTACTGAGACACATGATGTTGCTGAGACACCTGATGTTACTGAGACAACTGCGTTGCTGAGACACCTGATGTCACTGAGACACCTGATGTCTAAGGTTGAACACCTGATGTTACTGAGACACCTGATGTTACTGAGACACCTGATGTTGCTGAGACAACTGATGTTACGGCCCTGATGTTACTGAGACACCTGATGTTACTGATACACCTGATGTTACTGAGACACCTGATGTTACTGAGACACCTGATGTTACTGAGACACCTGATGTTACTAAGACACCTGATGTCACTGAGACACCTGATGTGTCTGAGACACCTGATGTTGCTGAGACACCTGATGTTACTGAGACACCTGATGTTGCGAGACACCTGATGTCACAGAGACAACTAGGCGTTGCTGAGACACCTGATGTTACTGAGACACCTGATGTTACTGAGACACCTGATGTTACTGGACACCTGACGTTACTGGACATGATGTTGCTGAGACACCTGATGTTACTGAGACACATGATGTTGCTGAGACACCTGACGTTACTGAGACACATGATGTTGCTGAGACATCTGATGTTACTGAGACACCTGATGTTACTGAGACACCTGATGTTGCTGAGACACCCGATGTTACTGAGACACCTGATGTTGCTGACACCTGATGTCACAGGGGACAACTGACGTTGCTGAGACACCTGATGTTACGAGACACCTGATGTTACTGAGACACCTGATGTTGCTGAGACACCTGATGTCACGAGACAACTGACGTTGCTGGACACCTGATGTTACTGAGACACCTGATGTTACTGAGACACCTGATGTTACTAGACACCGACGTTACTGAGACACATGATGTTGTGAGACACCCGATGTTACTGAAAACTGACGTTGCTGAGACACCTGATGTTACTGAGACACCTGATGTTACTAAGGTTCTGACACACCTGATGTTAAGCTGAGACACCTGATGTTGCTGAGACACCTGATGTTACTGAGACAACTGATGTTGCTGAGGCACCTGATGTTACTGGACACCTGATGTTCACTGATACACCTGATGTTACTGAGACACCTGATGTTACTGAGACACCTGATGTTGCTGGACACCTGATGTTACTGAGACACCTGATGTCACTGAGACACCTAATGTGTCTGAGACACCTGATGTTACTGAGACACCTGATGTTACTGAGACACCTGATGTTGCTGAGACACCTGATGTCACAGAGACAACTGACGTTGCTGAGACACCTGATGTTACTGAGACACCTGATGTTGCTGAGACACCTGGTGTTACTGTGACACCTGACGTTACTGAGGCACATGATGTTGCTGAGACACCTGATGTTACTGAGACACATGATGTTGCTGAGACACCTGACGTTACTGAGACACATGATGTTGCTGAGACACCTGATGTTACTGAGACACCTGATGTTACTGAGACACCTGATGTTGCTGAGACACCTGATGTTACTGGACACCTGATGTTGCTGAGACACCTGATGTCACAGAGACAACGACGTTTTGCTGAGACACCTGATGTTACTGAGACACCTGATGTTGCTGAGACACTGATGTTACTGAGACACCTGACGTTACTAGACACATGATGTTGCTGAGACACCTGGCGTTACTGAGACACATGATGCTGCTGAGACACCTGATGTTACTGAGACACCTATGTTACTGAGACACCTGATGTTGCTGAGAAACCTGATGTGTCTGAGCACCTGATATTACTGAGACACCTGATGTTACTGAGACACCTGATGTTGCTGAGACACCTGATGTTCCTGAGACAACTGACGTTGCTGAGACACCTGATGTTACTGAGACACCTGAGTTCTGAGACACCTGATGTTACTGAGGACACCTGACGTTATGAGACACATACGTTGCTGAGACACCTGATGTTGCTGAGACAACTGATGTTGCTGAGACACCTGATGTTGCTGGACACCCTGATGTTACTGAGACATCTGATGTTCGAGACACCTGCTGATACTGAGACACCTGATGTTGCTGTGGCACCTGATGTTACTGAGACACCTGATATTACAAGCACCTGATGTTACTGGGACACCTACTGTTACTGAGACACCTGTGTTACTGAGACACCTGATGTTGCCGAGACACCTGATGTTACTGATGTTGCTGGGACACCTGATGTTACTGAGACACCTGATGTACTGAGACACCTGATGTTGCTGAGACACTGAGTGTTACTAAAGTTAGTGACACACCTAATGTTACTGAGAACCTGATGTTACTGGACACCTGATGTTGCTGAGACACCTGATGTTACTGGACACCTGATAATACTGGGACACCTGATAATGCTGAGAAACCTGATGTTACTGGACACCTGATGTTTGCTGAGACACTTGGTGTTACTGAGAAAGCTGATGTTGCTGAGACACCTGATGTTACTGATGTTACTGAGACACCTGATGTTACTGAGACACCTGATGTTGTTGAGACACCTGATGTTACTGAGACACCTGATGCTGAACAGCTAATGTTACTTGAACCTGATGTTGCTGAGACACCTGATGTTACTGAGACACCTGATGTTACTGAGACACCTGATGTTGTTGAGACACCTGATGTTACTGAGACACCGATGTTACTGAGACACCTGATGTTACTTAGACAGATAATGTTACTAAGACAGCTAATGTTACTGGACACCTGATGTTGCTGGGACACCTGATGTTACTACCGATGTTACTGAGACACCTGATGTTACTGAGACACCTGCGTTACTGAGACACATGATGTTGCTGAGACACCTGATGTTACTGAGACACCTGATGTTACTGAGACACCTGATGTTGCTGAGACAGCTGATGTTACTGAGACACCTGATGTTACTGAGACACCTGATGTTGCTGAGACACCTGACGTTACTGGACACCTGATGTTGCTGAGACACATGTGTTGCTGGACACCTGATGTTACTGAGACACCTGATATTCTGAGACACCGATGTGGACACCTGATGTTGTTGAGACACCGATGTTACTGAGACACCCGATGTTACTAGGACACCCGATGTTACTGAGACACCTGATGTTACTGAGACAGATAATGTTGCTGAGACACCCCCGATGTTACTGAGACACCTGATGTTGCTAACACACCTGATGTCACTGGACACCTGAGTGTCTGAGACACCTGATGTTGCTGAGACACCTGATGTTACTGAGACACGATGTCACTGAGACACCTGAATGCTGAGACCCTGATGTGTCTGAGACACCTGATGTTACTGAGACACCTGATGTTACTGAGACACCTGATGTTACTGAGACACTGTGTTGCTAAGACACCTGATGTCACCGAGACACCTGATGTGTCTGAGACACCTGATGTTACTGAGACACCTGATGTTACTGAGGACACCTGATGTTGCTGAGACACCTGATGTCACAGAGACAACTGACGTTGCTGAGACACCTGATGTTAGACACCTGATGTTACTGAGACACCTGATGTTACTGAGACACCTGACGTTACTGAGACACATGATGTTGCTGAGACACCTGATGTTACTGAGACAACTGACGTTGCTGAGACACCTGATGTTACTGAGACACCTGATGTTACTAAGGTTACTGACACACCTGATGTTAATGAGACACCTGATGTTACTGAGACACCTGATGTTGCTGAGACACCTGATGTTACTGAGGCACCTGATGTTGCTGAGACACCTGATGTTACTGATACACCTGATGTTACTGAGACACCATGTTACTGAGACACCTGATGTTACTGAGACACCTGATGTTACTAAGACACCTGATGTCACTGAGACCCTGATGTGTCTGAGACACCTGATGTTACTGACGATGTTACTGAGACACCTGATGTTGCTGAGACACCTGATGTCACAGGGACAACTGACGTTGCTGAGACACCTGATGTTACTGAGACACCTGATGTTGCTGAGACACCTGATTTACTGAGGAACCTGACGTTACTGAGACACATGATGTTGCTGGACACCTGATGTTACTGAGAACACATGATGTTGATGAGACACCTGACGTTACTGAGAACATGATGTTGCTGGACCTGATGTTACTGAGAAACCTGATGTTACTGAGACACCTGATGTTGCTGAGACACCTGATGTTACTGAGAAACCTGATGTTGCTGAGAAACCTGATGTCACAGAGACAACTGACGTTGCTGAGACACCTGATGTTACTGGACGATGTTACTGAGACACCTGATGGTACTGGACACCTGACGTTACTGGACACATGATGTTGCTGGACACTGACTTAAAGATGCTGCTGAGACACCTGATGTTCTGAGACACCTATGTTGCTGAGACACCTGATGTTACTGAGACACCTGATGTGACTGAGACACCTGATGTTACTGAGACACCTGACATTACTGAGACACATGATTTTGCTGAGCACTCTGATGTTACTAAGACACCTGATGACTGGACAGCCTGATGTACCTGTGTTACTGAGACACCTGATGTTACTGAGACACCTGATGTTACTGAGACACCTGACGTTACGACACCTGATGTTGTCACCTGATGTTACAGACACCTGAATGTTACTGAGACACCTGATGTTGCTGGGCAGCTGATGTTCGAGACACCTGATGTTACTGAGACACCTGATGTTACTAGACACCTGATGTTGTTGAGACACCTGATGTTACTGAGACACCCGATGTTACTGAGACACCTGATGTTACTGACGTATGTTACTAGACACCTGATGTTACTGAGACACCTGATGTTACTAAGACACCTGATGTCACTGAGACACCTGATATGTCTGAGACACCTGATGTTGCTGGGCACCTGATGTTACTGGACACCTGAGACTACTGACACCTGATGTCACTGAGACACCTGATGTGTCTGAGACACCTGATGTTACTGAGACACCTGATGTTACTGAGACACCTGATGTTACTAAGACACCTGATGTCACTGAGACACCTGATGTGTCTGAGACACCTGATGTTGCTGGGACACCTGATGTTACTGAGACACCTGATGTTCTGAGACACCTGATGTCACAGAGACAACTTTCCGGCGTTACTTTGAGACACCTGATGTTACTTGAGACACCTGATGTTTACTAAGGTTGCTGTTACACACCTGATGTTAATGAGACACCTGATGTTACTGAGACTACTCTGGTGTTGTGGGACACCTGATGTTACTGAGAAGCACCTGATGTTACTGAGACACCTGATGTTACTGATACACCTGATGTTACTGAGACACCTGATGTTATTCGAGACACCTGATGTTACAGAGGCACCTGATGTTACTAAGACACTGAATGTCACTGAGATACCTGATGTGTCTGGGACACCTGATGTTACGGAGGCACCTGATGTTACTGAGACACCTGATGTTGCGCTGAGACACCTGATGTCACAGAGACAACTGACGTTGCTGAGACACCTGATGTTACTGAGACACCTGATGTTGCTGTGAGACACCTAATGTTACTGAGACACCTGGCGTTACTGAGACACATGATGTTGCTGAGATTCACCTGATGTTACTGAGACACACATGATGTTGATGAGACACCTAGCGTTACTGAGACACATGGTTTTGCTGAGACACCTGATGTTACTGAGACGCCTGATGTTACTGGGGCACCTGATGTTGCTGAGTCACCTGATCGTTACTACGAGAAACCTGATGTTGCTGAGACACCTGATGTCACAGGGACAACTGGCGTTGCTGAGATTCACCTGATGTTACTGAACACCTGATGTTACTGAGACACCTGATGTTACTACAGAGACACCTGGCGTTACTGAGACACATGATGTTGCCGAGACACCAACAACGTTACCGAGACACATGATGCTGCTGAGACACTGATGTTACTGAGACACCTGATGTTGCTTGTTGCTGAGACACCTGATGTTACTGGGACACCTGATGCTTGACTGAGACACCTGATGTTACTGAGACACCTGGGCGTTACTGAGACACATGATTTTGCTTTGAGACACCTGATGTTACTGAGACACCTGATGTTACTGAGACAGCTGATGTTACTGGGACACCTGATGTTACTGAGACACCTGATGTTGCTGAGACACCTGATGTTACTGAGACACCTAGCGTTACTGAGACACCCAATGTTGCTGGGACACCTGATGTTACTGAGACACCTGATGTTGCTGAGACACCTGATGTTGCTGGGACAGCTGATGTTACTGGGACACCTGATGTTACTGAGACACCTGATGTTACTGAGACACCTGATGTTGTTGAGACTACCTGATGTTACTGGGACACCCGATGTTACTGGGACACCTGATGTTTCTAGACAATAATGTTTACTGAGACACCTGATGTTACTGGGATCCTGATGTTACTAAACTGATGCGCTGAGACACCTGATGTGTCTGAGACACCCCTGATGTTGCTTAAGAGACACCTGATGTTACTGAGACACCTGGTATGTTACTACGACACCTAATGCACTGAGACACCTGATGTGTCTGAGACACCTGATGTTACTGAGACACTACCTGATGTTACTGAGACACCTGATGTTACTAAGACACTGATGTCGCTGGAGACACCTGATGTGTCTGGGAGCACCCTGATGTTACTGAGACACCTGATGTTACTGAGACACCTGATGTTGCTGAGACACCTGATGTCATAGAGACAACTGGCGTTTAGCTGAGACACCTGATATTGCGCATGGGTTACACCTGATGTTACTGAGACACCTGATGTTTCTCAGAACACCTGACGTTACTGAAGACACCTGATGTTACTGAGGCACCTGATATGCTACTGAGACACCTGATGTTACTAAGATTTACTGACACACCTGATGTTACTGAGACACCTACAATGTTGCTGAGGCACTACTGATGTTGCTGGAGACACTTGCTGATGTTACTGATACACCTGATGTTACCGAGACACCTGATGTTGTTGAGACACCTGAGTGTTACTACGAGACACCTGATGTTACTGAGACACCTGATGTTACTGAGGACAGCTGATGTTGCTGAGACACCTGGTGTTACTGAGACACCTGATGTTGCTGTGACACCTGAAGTAACTGAGACACCTGAAAGTATTACTAAGGCACCTGATATTTACTGGGAACACCCTGCTGTTGCTGGGACACCTGATGTTGCTGAGACATGATGTAGCTGAGACACCTGATGTTGCTGATGGTACTGAGACACCTGATGTTACTGAGACACCTGATGATACTGAGACACCTGATGTTGCTGAGACACTTGATGTTACTAAGGTTACTGACACACCTGATGTTACTGAGACACCTGATGTTACTGAGACACCTCATGTTTCTACAGGGACACCTGAGGTTGTTGAGACACTGATGTTTACTGAGACACCTGATGTTGCTGGGGCCACCTGATGTTACTGAGACACCTGATGTTACTGATGTTACTGAGACACCTGATGTTGCTGAGACACCCGATGTTACTGATATTGCTGAGACACCTGATGTTGCTGTGTTACTAGAGACACCTGATGTTACTACGAGACACCTGATGTTGCTGAGACACCTGATGTCACAGAGAACCCAGCTGACGTTGCTGAGACACCTGGTGTGTCTGGGACACCTGATATTACTGAGACACCTGATGTTACTGAGACACCTGATGTTGCTGAGACACCTGATGTCACAGAGACAACTTCAGACGTTGCTGAACCTGATGTTACTGAGAAACCTGATGTTACTGAGACACCTGATGTTACTGAGACACCTGACGTTGCTGGGGGCTTACGCATGATGTTGCTGAGACACCTGATGTTACTGAGACAACTAAGCGTTGCTGAGACACCTGATGTTACTGAGACGCACCTGATGTTGCTGGGGCACCTGATGTTACTGAGGACACCTGATAGTTGTTGAGACACCTGATGTTACTTGGACACCCGATGTTACTGGGACAGATAATGTTACTGAGACACCTGATGTTACTGGGGCACCGATGTTACTAAGACACCTGATGTTGCTGAGGCAGCTGATGTTGCTGGGGCTTACCTGATGTTACTGAGACACCTGATGTTGCTGCTTGACACCCCTGAAGTAACTAGAGACACCTGATATTACTAAGGCACCTGATGTTACTGAGACACCTACTGTTACTGAGACACCTGTGTTACTGAGACACCTGATGTTGCTGGGAACCTGATATTGCTGATGTTACTGAGAGCACCTGATGTTACTAAGACACCTGAGTGATCTGAGACACTGATGTTACTGAGACACCTGATGTTTACTGGGGCAGCTGGTGTTGCTGAGACACCTGATGTTACTGGGACACCTGATGTTTGCTGTGACACCTAAATGCTTACCAGAGACACCTACAAAGTACTAAGGCACCTGATGTTGCACTGGGGCGCCTACTGTTACTGAGACACCTGATGTTACTGAGACACCTGACTTGCTGAGACACCTGATGTTGCTGATGTTACTGGACACCTGATGTTACTGAGACACCTGATGAGTACTGAGACACCTGATGTTGCTGAGACACTTGATGTTACTAAGGTTACTGACACACACTGATGTTACTGAGATTTTAGATGTTACTGAGACACCTCATGTTTCTGAGACACCTGAGTTGATGAGACACCTGATATTACTGAGATTACCTAATGTTGCTGAGACTAGTGTTACTGAGACACCCCAGTGTTACTGATATTGCTGGACACCTGATGTTACTGAAGGACACCTGAAATGTTACTGATATTGCTGAGACACCTGATGTTACTGATGTTACTGAGACCACCTGATGTTACTGAGACACACAGTTGTTGCTGAAGTTTCCCTGATGTCACAGAGACAACTAACGTTAGCACAAGACACCTGATAATATCTGAGACACCTGATATTACTGAGACACCTGATGTTGCTACCGAGACACCTGATGTTGCTGAGACACCTGATGTCACAGAGACAACTGGCCGTTGCTGAGACACCTGATGTTACTGAGAAACCTGATGTTACTGGACACCTGATGTTACTGAGACACCTGTAGCGTTGCAGGACACATGATGTTGCTGAGACACCTGATGTTACTGAGACAACTGGCGTTGCTGAGACACCTAGTATTGCTGGACACCTGATGTTACTGAGACACCTGATGTTACTGAGACACCTGATTTTGTTGAGACACTGATGTTACTTAGACACCCCAACGATGTTACTGAGACAGATAATGTTACTGAGACACCTGATGTTACTGAGACACCTGATGTTGCTAAGACTGCCTGATGTCCTGAAGGACACTGATGTGTCTGAGACACCTGATGTTGCTGGGAACACCTGATGTTACTGAGACACCCTGATGTTACTCGACACACAATGTCACTGAGGTTACCCAGTATCTGGGAACACCTGATATTACTGAGACACCTGATGTTACTGAGATTACCTGATGTTACTGAGACACCTGATCATTACTAAGACACCTGATGTCACTGAGACACCTGATCTGTCACCAAGGACACCTGATATTACTAAGGACACCTGATGTTACTGAGACACCTGATGTTGCTAGGGCACCTGATGTCACAGAGACAACTGGCAGGTGCTAGGACAACTGATGTTACTGAGACACCTGATGTTACTCTGGACACCTGGCGTTACCTGAGACACCTGGTATTACTGAGGCACC
>NW_025547544.1:0-15533 GCF_905237065.1 Salmo salar
TGAGACTGTAATCTGGGTTCCTCTCTGTCTACTTATCAGCGTTTGATAGTGGAGGTCAACATGATGTTGGAGTGTTACAGCTCACACAGAGGAAGCTGTAATCTGGGTTCTCTGCTCTACTTCTCTTACAACAGAGAGAACAAACGGCACCACAATTGGAAACGGAAGCAAAGTGCTGAAAGCATCCCTGGTTTCCATTATTTATTAATCAAGAGGTTTGAGTTGTCACTTCTCCAATATTCTGGTCTTACCTTCCCCTGTGTAGTTCAGCCATGTGACTTATAGAGAAGATAACATTTCAGAAAGAGAAAGGAGCAAAGATGCTGTAGTGTGTGTGTCCAGTGCTGTTAGTGTATGTGGTGTGTGTGTGTGTGTGCCTTGTGTGTGTTGTGTGTGTGTGTGGGTGTTTGCGTGTGTGTGTGTGTGCGTGTGTGTGTGTGTTGGTGTGTGTGTGTGTGTGCGTGTGTGTGTGTGTGTTGCGTGTGTGTGTGTGTGGTGTGTGTGCGGTATGGTGTGTGGTGTGTGTGTTGTGTGTGGTTGTAAGTGTGTGTGTGCGTGTGTGTGTGTGTGCGTGTGTGTGTGTGTGTCGTGTGTGTGCGTGTGTGTGGTGTGGTGTGTGCGCGGGGGGTATGCGGCGGGGCGGGTTTCGTCTTGTGCGTGCGTGTGTGTGTGTGTGTGTGTGTGTGTGTGGTGTGTGTGTGGATGTGTGTGGCATGTGTGTGTTGTGGTGCTGTGGTAATTGAGTGTGTGTGGGGGGGGGGGGTGTGGTGGTAGAAGGCCATGTCAGAGAGAACAGACATGTTCTGTCCTCTTATATGGGGCGGTTATGGAATATTATGTAAAGTTGAGGAATGGAACAGAATCTCTCTCTGCATGTGGCTACACACATACACACAACACACACCACCCCATAACACTCACCGGCCCCTCGTCTTTCCCTCCACCCCTCTCTCTCTCTCTCTACTCCTCTCCACCCCTCTCTCTCTTCTCCACCTCTCTCTCTCTCACCTCTCTCTCTCTCTCCACCCCTCTCCTCTCTCCACCCCTCTCTCTCTCTCTCTCCACCCCCTCTTCCTGCCACCTCTCTCTCTCATCCATCCCTCTCTCTCCCTCCACCTCTCTCTCCCTCCATCCCTCTCTCTCTCCTCCACCCCCTCTCTCCCTCCACCCCTGTCCCTCCCTCCACCCCATGGCCTGATTCCCACAGGGTTGGGCCGTGTGTTACAGCCTGTAATGCCCACATATGTGTGTCTATATAGATGGGGGGTTGTGTTCCAGAGTAAGACCAGTGAGTGATAGACTAGAACATCCATCATGGCTTCAGGCCTTCCTCTGAGACCTGCTGTCAATAGACTGAGCTAGACCTGCTGTCAATAGACTGAGATAGACCTACTGTCAATAGACTGAGATAGACCTACTGTCAATAGACTGAGATAGACTCACTGTCAATAGACTGAGATAGACCCACTGTCAATAGACTGAGATAGACCTACTGTCAATAGACTGAGATAGACCTACTGTCAATAGACTGAGATAGTCCCACTGTCAATATACTGAGATAGTCCTACTGTCAATAGACTGAGATAGTCCTACTGTCCAATAGATTGAGATAGTCCTACTGTCAATAGACTTCGAGATAGTCCTACTGTCAATAGACTGAGATAGTCCTACTGTCAATAGACTGAGATAGTCCTACTGTCAATAGACTGAGATAGTCCCTACTGTCAATAGACTGAGATAGACCTACTGTCAATAGACTGAGATAGACCTACTGTCAATAGACTGAGATAGACCCACTGTCAATAGACTGAGATAGACCTACTGTCAATAGACTGAGATTTGCTCCACTTAACTCATAATAATATGTTAAATAAGTTGATGATAGCGTGATGATGCCACAGTGACTTGGTCGGATCACAGCTGAAACAATCAAAGTACTAATTAGCTGTAAATGGACAAGTAGCACTCAAACATGCACATTTCCAGCTGTTCAGATCAGTACACCAGCCTTCACACACACTTGTCAAATTCTGCAGAATTACAGTACATGATGCTTAATGATTATCATCAGTTCCCAGCTGGAGTTTCCACAGATACCTCTTTAATAACCCTGCTCTCTACCCACAGATACCCTCTTTAATAACCTTCTCCTCTCTACCCACAGATACCTCTTTAATAACCCTCCTCTCTACCCACAGATACCTCTTTAATAACCCTCCTCTCTACCCACAGATAGCTCTTTAATAACCCTCCTCTCTACCCACAGATACCTCTTTAACTAACCCTTTCCCTCTCTACCCACAGATACCTCTTTAATAACCCTCCTCTCTACCCACAGATAGCTCTTTAATAACCCTCCTCTCTACCCACAGATACCTCTTTAATAACCCTCCCTCTCTACCCACAGATACCTCTTTAATAACCCCTCCTCTCTACCCCACAGATACCTCTTTAATAACCTCCCTCTCTACCCACAGATACCTCTTTAATAACCCTCCCTCTCTCTACCCACAGATACCTCTTTAATAACCCTCCTCTCTACCCACAGATACCTCTTTAATAACCTCCCTCTCTACCCACAGATACCTCTTTAATAACCCTCCTCTCTACCCACAGATACCTCTTTAATAACCCTCCTCTCTACCCACAGATACCTCTTTAATAACCCTCCTCTCTACCCCACAGATACCTCTTTAATAACCTCCTCTCTACCCACAGATACCTCTTTAATAACCTCCTCTCTACCCACAGATACCTCTTTAATAACCCTCTCTCTACCCACAGATACCTCTTTAATAACTCAACAACAACTAACAGCCTCTAAGGGACAGCTGAGTCCGTTTGAGTCCTGTGATAATTCCCTATATTCTCCCTGTCAGAAGCTCCTTGTCAAAGACTAACTGTGAACTCCCCATATTGGACAGCGGGTGTGAAGAGAGAACCTCCATCCCTGTTATGACAGTGTAGCAGTACAGTGTTGTAGTGGTGAAGAGACACTTTGAGAGATTCAGCTGGCTGTGCTGAGGCCTGTCATGTCTGCCTTGGACCTACTCAGACACTGAGGGGGGAGGGAGGGGGGAGGGGGGGAGGAGAGAGAGAGAGAGAGAGAGAGAGAGAGAGAGAGAGAGAGAGAGAGAGAGACCCCCACCCATTGGCATGGCCGGCTGCGCCACATTGGCATGACCTGCTGCCTGTTCCAAATCCCCAGTCAAGTTCAAACGACAACAATTTGTAAACACAAATATGATCTAACAGTGATGATGTACAGTGGCTAGCCAGTCTAACTCTTGTGGACAAGCAGTTAGTCAAACAGCATGGTAAGGACAAGGCTTAGCAATACACGGTATACAATTATTGACCAAGTCTACAATACTGGTATCCAGTTATTGCCCAAGTCTACAAAGTGGATTTGTAATCAGAATGGTAATCAGAAGTCTGTAAATGTTATTGATCAGAGCAATGTTCATTGGTCGCGTGTTGTCTTCCCAAAGAGAGCGGAGTGAGAGGGAGAGAGGAGGTATAGAGAGAGAGAGAGGAAGAGAGAGTGGGGGAGAAGGAGGGGATAGAGCGAGAGAGAGAGGGGATAGGGGGAGGGGAGATAACAGAGAGAAAGAGGGAGGGGGGATAGAGAGAGAGAGAGGAGGGGTGGAGAGAACAAGGAGTGAGAGAGAGGAGAGCGCACGAGAGGGGGGAGAGGAGAGGAGGGGAGGGAGAGAGGGGGAGAGGAGGAGAGATAATATTTTACAACATGTTAATTCCTCCCTTTCTTCTCCTCCTCCCTCTTCCTCCTCCTCTTCCTCCTCCTCCACTTTGAAATAATGTTAGGTTTAGGATGCCTTCCTAGGGATCAACTGTGTTCGCTATTACAATATATTAACTTACTAGATTCCTTGAAGTAGCTATTGCTTGGTGATAGACAATAAACTTTCTCAGGCATTGTTGGCCCACTGATGTGTAAAACCACACATGATGTAAATCACACTGACTGATTGGGGTCAACCTTTCTCTGTCTCCATCCCTCTCTCCACTCCCTCTCTCTGTCTCCATCCACTCTCTCCACTCCTCTCTCTGTCTCCATCCCTCTCTCCACTCCTCTCTCTGTCTCCATCCCTCTCTCACTCCTCTCTCTGTCTCCATCCCTCTCTCCACTCCTCTCTCTGTCTCCATCCCTCTCTCCACTCCTCTCTCTGTCTCCATCCCTCTATCCACTCCTCTCTCTGTCTCCATCCTCTCTCCACTCCTCTCTCTGTCTCCATCCCTCTCTCCACTCCTCTCTCTGTCTCCATCCCTCTCTCCTCTCTCTGTCTCCATCCCTCTCTCCACTCCTCTCTCTGTCTCCATCCCTCTATCCACTTCCTCTCTCTGTCTCCATCCCTCTCTCTCCACTCCTCTCTCTGTCTCCATCCCTCTCTCCACTCCTCTCTCTGTCTCCATCCCTCTCTCCACTCCTCTCTCTGTCTCCATCCCTCTCACTCCTCTCTCTGTCTCCATCCCTCTCTCCACTCCTCTCTCTGTCTCCATCCCTCTATCCACTCCTCTCTGTCTCCATCCCTCTCTCACTCCTCTCTCTGTCTCCATCCCTCTCTCCACTCCTCTCTGTCTCATCCCCCTCTATCCACTCCTCTCTCTGTCTCCATCCCTCTATGCACTCTCTCTCTGTCTCCATCCCCTCTCCACTCCTCTCTCTGTCTCCATCCCTCTATCCACTCCTCTCTGTCTCCATCCCTCTCTCCACTCCTCTCTCTGTCTCCATCCCTCTCTCTGTCTCCATCCCTCTCTCCACTCCTCTCTCTGTCTCCACCCCTCTCTCCACTCCTCTCTCTGTCTCTATCCCTCTCTCCACTCCTCTCTCTGTCTCCATCCCTCTCTCCACTCCTCTCTCTGCTCTCCATCCTCTCTCCACTCCTCCTCTCTGTCTCCATCCCTCTCTCCACTCCTCTCTCTGTCTCCATCCCTCTCTCTGTCTCCACCCCTCTCTCCACTCCTCTCTCTGTCTCATCCCTCTCTCCACTCCTCTCTCTGTCTCCATCCCTCTCTCCACTCCCTCTCTGTCTCCATCCCCCTCTCCACTCCTCTCTCTGTCTCCATCCTCTCTCCACTCCTCTCTCTGTCTCCATCCCTCTCTCCACTCCTCTATCTGTCTCCATCCCTCTCTCCACTCCTCTCTCTGTCTCCATCCCTCTCTCCACTCCTCTCTCTGTCTCCATCCCTCTATCCACTCCTCTCTCTGTCTCCATCCCTCTCTCCACTCCTCTCTCTGTCTCCATCCCTCTCTCTGTCTCCATCCTCTATCCACCCTCTCTCTGTCTCCATCCCTCTTTCCACTCCTCTCTGTCTCCATCCCTCTCTCACTCCCCTCTCTGTCTCCATCCCTCTCTCCCCTCTTCTCTGTCTCCACTCCCCTCTCGCCACTCCTCTCTGTCTCCATCCCTCTCTCCGTCTCCATCCCTCTCTCCACTCCTCTCTCTGTCTCCATCTCTCTCTCCACTCTCTCTCTGTCCCCATCCCTCTCTCTACTCCCGTCTCTGTCTCATCCCTCTCCACTCTCTCTCTGTCTCCATCCCTCTCTCCACTCCTCTCTCTGTCTCCATCCTCTCTCCACTCCCCTCTCTGTCTCATCCCTCTCTCCACTCCCTCTCTGTCTCATCCCTCTCTCCACTCCCGTCTCTGTCTCCATCCCTCTCTCCACTCCTCTCTCTGTCTCCATCCCTCTCTCCACTCCTCTCTCTGTCTCCATCCCTCTCCACTCCTCTCTCTGTCTCCATCCCTCTCTCCACTCCTCTCTCTGTCTCCATCCCTCTCGCTACTCCCGTCTCTGTCTCCATCCCTCTCTCTACTCCTCTCTCTGTCTCCATTCCTCTCTCCACTCCCGTCTCTGTCTCAAGGGACACTATCAGGGACGGCAGGGACATAGTCAGGTCAGGGGTAGTAGGGACTGGTCAGGGACACTAGTAAGGGACTGGTCAGGGACACTAGTAAGGGACTGGTCAGGGACACTAGTCAGAGGCTGATCAGGGACACTAGTCAGGGACTGATCAGGGACACTAGTCAGGACTGATCAGGGACACTAGTCAGGGACTGATCAGGGACACCTAATCAGGGACTGGTCAGGAACACTAGTCAGAGACTGGTCAGGGACACTGGTAAGGGACACTAGTCAGGGACACTAATCAGAGGCTGATCAGGGACACTAATCAGGGACTGGTCAGGGACACTAGTCAGGGGGACACTAGTCAGGAGACTGATCAGGGACACTAATCAGGGACTAGTCAGGGACACTAGTCAGGGACACTAGTCAGAGACTGGTGAGGGGAGGGACACTAGTCAGGGACACTAGTCAGGGACACTAGTCAGGGACTGGTGAGGGACACTAGTCAGAGACTGGTGAGGGACACTAGTCAGGGACACTAGTCAGGGACACTAGTCAGGGACTGGTGAGGGACACTAGTCAGGGACACTAGTCAGGGACACTAGTCAGGGACACTCGTCAGGGACACTAGTCAGGGACTGGTCAGGGACACTAGTCAGAGACTGGTGAGGGACACTAGTCGGGGACACTAGTCAGGGACACTAGTCAGGGACTGGTCAGGGACACTAGTCAGGGACACTAGTCAGGGACACTAGTCAGGGACTGGTCAGGGACACTAGTCAGGGACTGGTGAGGGACACTAGTCAGGGACTGGTCAGGGACACTAGTCAGGGACTGGTGAGGGACACTAGTCAGGGGCTGGTCAGGGACACCATGATGTGCTGTGTCTGGTGTGTTTATTCACGGTGGAATCACATTCACACTGATAACCAAGGAAGGGAAAACACATGACTCACTGATTGGAGAGATGGAGGGATGAGGGGCGGAGGTTGGAGCTACTGTAGGGAGGAGGAAGAACAATGGAGTTGGTTAATAGCAAGCGAAAGACAGATGAATGTAACCCACAGGAGAACGTATGTTGGTATTTATGAAACATTCCTCCTCCTCCTCCTCCTCCTCCTCTTCCTCCTCTTCCCTTCTCAGTACACAACATCCTAACATTCTGCCAATCAGAACACGAGAACATAGACGAGTGAAAGAAGGAGTGGGAGAGAGAAGAGAGCAAGGAGAGAGACGGAAGGAGAGATGGAAGGAGTCAGGTGACCAGCTACTGTAGCCAGTCAGTTTAAAGTCTCCTCAGCTCTGGACAGCCCTCTCATTGGGTTGTGACCAGCTACTGTAGCCAGTCAGTTTAAAGTCTCCTCAGCTCTGGACAGCCCCTCTCATTGGGTTGTGACCAGCTACTGTAGACAGTCAGTTTAAAGTCTCCTCAGCTCTGGACAGCCCTCTCATTGGGTTGTGACCAGCTACTGTAGACAGTCAGTTTAAAGTCTCCTCAGCTCTGGACAGCCCTCTCATTGGGTTGTGACCAGCTACTGTAGACAGTCAGTTTAAAGTCTCCTCAGCTCTGGACAGCCCCTCTCATTGGGTTGTGACCAGCTACTGTAGACAGTCAGTTTAAAGTCTCCTCAGCTCTGGACAGCCCTCTCATTGGGTTGTGACCAGCTACTGTAGACAGTCAGTTTAAAGTCTCCTCAGCTCATCCACTATGTTCACTGGAAGCCAACATTAGGACTAACTATCATAACCTCAGGTCTGTGTGGCTCACAGCATGAGATAAATAACAGACTGGATTGTCAGAGTTCTCATAAGTATGTTGTTACAGAACGTTTTATACAGTCTGGTCATTTAGCAGACACTCTTATCCAGACCCACTAGTGAGGTCAGACATATTCATCCTGGTCCCCGTGGGAATGGAACCCACAACCCTGGTGTTGCAAGCATCATGCTCTACCAACTGATCTACACAGGACCACAGTATAGCCAACAGTAGACCTACCCACTGATCCACATGGTAAACTACAGAATCCCTAAGGCCTTAGTTCTGTAAACTATCTACATGTATTAGGCCTACTAGTGTAGAGAAGTAAACATTACCTCCCCGAGTGGCGCAGTGGTCTAAGACACTGCATCACAGTGCTACTTCTGCCATTAGAGATCCTGGGTTAGAGTCCAGGCTCTGTCTCAGTGGTCTAAGACACTGCATCACAGTGCTAGTTCTGCCATTAGAGATCCTGGGTTAGAGTCCAGGCTCTGTCTCAGTGGTCTAAGACACTGCATCACAGTGCTAGTTCTGCCATTAGAGATCCTGGGTTAGAGTCCAGCCTCTGTCTCAGTGGTCTAAGACACTGCATCACAGTGCTACTTCTGCCATTAGAGATCCTGGGTTAGAGTCCAGGCTCTGTCTCAGTGGTCTAAGACACTGCATCACAGTGCTAGTTCTGCCATTAGAGATCCTGGGTTAGAGTCCAGGCTCTGTCTCAGTGGTCTAAGACACTGCATCACAGTGCTAGTTCTGCCATTAGAGATCCCTGGGTTAGAGTCCAGGCTCTGTCTCAGTGGACTAAGACACTGCATCACAGTGCTACTTCTGCCATTAGAGATCCTGGGTTAGGAGTCCAGGCTCTGTCTCAGTGGTCTAAGACACTGCATCACAGTGCTAGTTCTGCCATTAGAGATCCTGGGTTAGAGTCCAGGCTCTGTCTCAGTGGTCTAAGACACTGCATCGCAGTGCTAGTTCTGCCATTAGAGATCCTGGGTTAGAGTCCAGGCTCTGTCTCAGTGGTCTAAGACACTGCATCACAGTGCTACTTCTGCCATTAGAGATCCTGGGTTAGGAGTCCAGGCTCTGTCTCAGTGGACTAAGACACTGCATCACAGTGCTAGTTCTGCCATTAGAGATCCTGGGTTAGAGTCCAGGCTCTGTCTCAGTGGTCTAAGACACTGCATCACAGTGCTAGTTCTGCCATTAGAGATCCTGGGTTAGAGTCCAGGCTCTGTCTCAGTGGTCTAAGACACTGCATCACAGTGCTACTTCTGCCATTAGAGATCCTGGGTTAGAGTCCAGGCTCTGTCTCAGTGGTCTAAGACACTGCATCACAGTGCTAGTTCTGCCATTAGAGATCCTGGGTTAGAGTCCAGGCTCTGTCTCAGTGGTCTAAGACACTGCATCACAGTGCTACTTCTGCCATTAGAGATCCTGGGTTAGAGTCCAGGCTCTGTCTCAGTGGTCTAAGACACTGCATCACAGTGCTACTTCTGCCATTAGAGATCCTGGGTTAGAGTCCAGGCTCTGTCTCAGTGGTCTAAGACACTGCATCACAGTGCTACTTCTGCCATTAGAGATCCTGGGTTAGAGTCCAGGCTCTGTCTCAGTGGTCTAAGACACTGCATCACAGTGCTAGTTCTGCCATTAGAGATCCTGGGTTAGAGTCCAGGCTCTGTCTCAGTGGACTAAGACACTGCATCACAGTGCTAGTTCTGCCATTAGAGATCCTGGGTTAGAGTCCAGGCTCTGTCTCAGTGGACTAAGACACTGCATCACAGTGCTAGTTCTGCCATTAGAGATCCTGGGTTAGAGTCCAGGCTCTGTCTCAGTGGACTAAGACACTGCATCACAGTGCTAGTTCTGCCATTAGAGATCCTGGGTTAGAGTCCAGGCTCTGTCTCAGTGGTCTAAGACACTGCATCACAGTGCTACTTCTGCCATTAGAGATCCTGGGTTAGAGTCCAGGCTCTGTCTCAGTGGTCTAAGACACTGCATCACAGTGCTACTTCTGCCATTAGAGATCCTGGGTTACAGTCCAGGCTCTGTCACAGTGGTCTAAGACACTGCATCACAGTGCTACTTCTGCCATTAGAGATCCTGGGTTAGAGTCCAGGCTCTGTCTCAGTGGTCTAAGACACTGCATCACAGTGCTACTTCTGCCATTAGAGATCCTGGGTTAGAGTCCAGGCTCTGTCTCAGTGGTCTAAGACACTGCATCACAGTGCTACTTCTGCCATTAGAGATCCTGGGTTAGAGTCCAGGCTCTGTCACAGTGGTCTAAGACACTGCATCACAGTGCTAGTTCTGCCATTAGAGATCCTGGGTTAGAGTCCAGGCTCTGTCTCAGTGGTCTAAGACACTGCATCACAGTGCTAGTTCTGCCATTAGAGATCCTGGGTTAGAGTCCAGGCTCTGTCTCAGTGGTCTAAGACACTGCATCACAGTGCTACTTCTGCCATTAGAGATCCTGGGTTAGAGTCCAGGCTCTGTCTCAGTGGTCTAAGACACTGCATCACAGTGCTAGTTCTGCCATTAGAGATCCTCATAATGGAGGTAGAGGGGGGCGTGTGTGTGCGTGCGTGCGTGTGGATTGGCTAGTTGTTTTCCCTGAAGTGCCGGTCTCCTCTGGGCTTCCCATGCATATCCCTCACAAACACACAACAGCAACAAAGAAAGAGGAAGGAAGAGATGGATGGATAGAGAGATGGAGAAGGAGAGATTGAGGAGGAGGGTGAAGAATGCTTCCCCATACAGTTCCTCTCACATAACCTTTGACCTTGTGTTGAGGCGTCACACACTCAGTGAGGAAGTCTGTCTCGAGCATTGATTCAGAAGCATGAAAAGAGCCTCTCTCTTTGACCCAACAAGGTCCTTTCTCGATTAAAAATCATCTTATTCTGTTATGTCATTGAGTCTAGATTGTATAATGTGATGGTTATGCAGAACCTAGCAGAGTAAAGCAAGTAGAGCGGTGTGTGTGTGTGTGTGATTCTGTCTGTCTGTTGTTGTTGTTGTCTGTCTGTCTGTCTGTCTGTCTGTCTGTCTGTCTGTCTGTCTGTCTGTCTGTCTTGTTGTCTGTCTGTCTGTCTGTCTGTCTGTCTCAGCACTTCTCTGTTAGTGCTAGCTAGAGCTGTGTTTGTAGTAGGGCTGGAGCAAAAGCCTGCACCCCCAGTAGCTCTCCAGGAGGAAGGTTGGTCTCTCCCAGGTGTAAGGTATACCCAGGAGGGTTGGTATCTCCCAGGTGTAAGGTATACTCCAGGAGGGTTGGTCTCTCCCAGGTCTAAGGTATACCCAGGAGGGTTGGTATCTCCCAGGTGTAAGGTATACCCAGGAGGGTTGGTATCTCCCAGGTGTAAGGTATACCCAGGAGGGTTGGTATCTCCCAGGTCTAAGGTATACCCAGGAGGGTTGGTCTCTCCCAGGTCTAAGGTATACCCAGGAGGGTTGGTCTCTCCCAGGTGTAAGGTATACCCAGGAGAGTTGGTATCTCCCAGGTCTAAGGTATACCCAGGAGGGTTGGTATCTCCCAGGTGTAAGGTATACCCAGGAGGGTTGGTATCTCCCAGGTGTAAGGTATACCCAGGAGGGTTGGTATCTCCCAGGTGTAAGGTATACCCAGGAGGGTTGGTATCTCCCAGGTGTAAGGTATACCCAGGAGGGTTGGTATCTCCCAGGTGTAAGGTATACCCAGGAGGGTTGGTCTCTCCCAGGTGTAAGGTATACCCAGGAGAGTTGGTATCTCCCCAGGTCTAAGGTATACCCAGGAGGGTTGGTATCTCTCCCAGGTGTAAGGTATACCCAGGAGGGTTGGTATCTCCCAGGTGTAAGGTATACCCAGGAGGGTTGGTATCTCCCAGGTGTAAGGTATACCCAGGAGGGTTGGTATCTCCCAGGTCTAAGGTATACCCAGGAGGGTTGGTCTCTCCCAGGTGTAAGGTATACCCAGGAGGGTTGGTATCTCCCAGGTCTAAGGTATACCCAGGAGGGTTGGTCTCTCCCAGGTGTAAGGTATACCCAGGAGGGTTGGTATCTCCCAGGTCTAAGGTATACCCAGGAGGGGTTGGTCTCTCCCAGGTGTAAGGTATACCCAGGAGGGTTGGTATCTCCCAGGTCTAAGGTATACCCAGGAGGGTTGGTCTCTCCCAGGTCTAAGGTATGCCCAGGAGGGTTGGTATCTCCCAGGTCTAAGGTATACCCAGGAGGGTTGGTATCTCCCAGGTGTAAGGTATACCCAGGAGGGTTGGTATCTCCCAGGTGGAAGGTATACCCAGGAGGGTTGGTATCTCCCAGGTGTAAGGTATACCCAGGAGGGTTGGTATCTCCCAGGTCTAAGGTATACCCAGGAGGGTTGGTCTCTCCCAGGTGTAAGGTATACCCAGGAGGGTTGGTATCTCCCAGGTCTAAGGTATACCCAGGAGGGTTGGTCTCTCCCAGGTGTAAGGTATACCCAGGAGGGTTGGTATCTCCCAGGTCTAAGGTATACCCAGGAGGGTTGGCTCCCAGGTGTAAGGTATACCCAGGAGGGTTGGTATCTCCCAGGTCTAAGGTATACCCAGGAGGGTTGGTCTCTCCCAGGTCTAAGGTATACCCAGGAGGGTTGGTATCTCCAGGTCTAAGGTATACCCAGGAGGGTTGGTCTCTCCCAGGTGTAAGGTATACCCAGGAGGGTTGGTATCTCCCAGGTCTAAGGTATACCCAGGAGGGTTGGTATCTCCCAGGTCTAAGGTATACCTAGGAGGTTGGTCTCTCCCAGGTGTAAGGTATACCCAGGAGGTTGGTATCTCCCAGGTGTAAGGTATACCCAGGAGGGTTGGTATCTCCCAGGTGTAAGGTATACCCAGGAGGGTTGGTATCTCCCAGGTCTAAGGTATACCCAGTTCACCCCACTTAGGCTTGGGCTGTGAACTGTGTGTGTGTGAGGAGGGACAGTGTGTGTATGTGTGTTTGTGTGTGTTTGTGTATGCGTGTGTGTGTGTGTGTGTGTGTTTGTGTATGCGTGTGTGTGTGTGTGTGTTCATGTGTGTAATCGTTGCATGTCTCGTGTGTGTGTGTGTGTGTGTGTGTGTGTGTGTGTGTGTGTGTGTGTGTGTGTGTGTGTGCTGTGTGTGTGTGTGTGTGTGTGTGTGTGTGTGTGTGTGTGTGTGTGGTGTGTGTGTGTGTTTCTGGTCTGTGTGTGTGTGTGTGTTTCTGTGTCTGTGTGTGTGTGTGTGTGTGTGTGTGTGTGTGTGTTAGGGCCCTGTGACCACCCTGTCTGTTCCGTGTGTGTGTGTGTGTGTGTGTGTGTGTGTGTGTGTGTGTGTGTGTGTGTGTGTGTGTGTGTGTGTGTGTGTGTGTGTGTGTGTGTGTGTGTGTGTGTGTGTGTGCACCCAGATGAATTTCCTGGTGGATTCTCTCTTCTCTCTTTCTGAAAACTATTTCAGCCTCTTCTATCTTCCTTTCTCTACTAGTCTGTGGTCTGACATTCCTCCTGAACACATTCCATGTGGGGGGATGATTGATCTGGCAAGAGCCTGCTGCCCTGAGGGGACCTTGCGTCTGTGTGTGTGTCTGTGTCTGTCTGTGTGTGTGTGTGTGTGTGTACGTAGGAGGATGAGCAGAGGGCCACATGTGTGTGTGTTCCCTGTGCAGTGGTTATTTACACTGAGATTTAGAACACATGCTGAGAGAGGCCAGTCAGTTGTCTGTCTCCCTTCCTCAGACTCTGTTGACAGTCAGTTTGTCTGTCCTCCCTTCCTCAGACTCTGTTGACAGTCAGTTTGTCTGTCCTCCCTTCCTCAGACTCTGTTGACAGTCAGTTTGTCTGTCCTCCCTTCCTCAGACTCTGTTGACAGTCAGTTTGTCTGTCCTCCCTTCCTCAGACTCAGTTGACAGTCAGTTTGTCTGTCCTCCCCTTCCTCAGACTCAGTTGACAGAGCGGTGACACAGTGAACCTTAACCCTAGCTTCCACCCTGGCTTCCACCCTGGCTTCCACCCTGGCTTCCATGCATCAAACTCACTGCAACTAATTAACCCTAGCTTCCACCCTGGCTTCCACCCCGGCTTCCACCCTGGCTTCCACCCTGGTTTCCACCCTGGTTTCCACCTGGTTTCCACCCGGTTTCCACCGTGGCTTCCACCCTGGTTTCCACCCTGGTTTCCACCCTGGTTTCCACCCTGGTTTCCACCCTGGCTTCCACCCTGGTTTCAATGCATTAAACTCATTGCAGCTAATATCTATTAACCCTGACTTCCACCGTGGCTTCCACCCTGGCTTCCACTGTGGCTTCCACCCTGGCTTCCACTGTGGCTTCCAGCCTGGCTTCCACCCTGGCTTCCACCCTGGTTTCACCTGGTTTCACCCGGTCCACCCTGGTTTCAATGCATTAAACTCATTGCAGCTAATATCTATTAACCCTAACTTCCACCCTGGCTTCCACTGTGGCTTCCACCCTAGCTTCCATGCAACAAACTCACTGTATTTATTAACTATTAACCCTGCCTTCCACCTGGCTTCAGCCCTGGTTTCCCCTCCTGGCTTCCACCTGGCTTCAGCCCTGGTTTCCCCTCCTGGCTTCCACCTGGCTTCAGCCCTGGCTTCCACCCTGCCTTCCATGCATCAAACTCACTGTATTTATTATCTATTAACCCTACCTTCCACACTGGCTTCCACCCTGGCTTCAGCCCTGGCTTCCACGCTGGCTTCAGCCCTGGCTTCCACGCTGGCTTCAGCCCTGGCTTCCACGCTGGCTTCAGCCCTGGCTTCCACCCTAGCTTCCACCCTGGCTTCCACCCTAGCTTCCACCCTGGCTTCAGCCCTGGCTTCCATGCATCAAACTCACTGCAACTCATATCTATTAGTGTTTAGCTTCCTGCTTGTATTCCTACTTTCTTTGGGTTTTCTGAGTTCTTCAGAACTGTATCTATATAACGAACTACCTGTCTGCCTGAGAAAGTCACATCTTTTGGCTGGCTGCTCTTGCTGTCACTCATAGCTGGAAGAGCTGTGAGTGGATGGCCATGCTCAGGGTCCTGCCTCCAGCAGTGCTGAGTTGTAGACAGGAAGCGTACAGGTAAAGCTGCCAGTACATAGACTCTGGGCAGAATAGCCACAAGCACTGAGTTATATTACTGCTGAGCAGAAAGATTACAGTACAGTTGACTCACACTGTTGCCTTTTGAATAATTAGAATAGGTTTAACAACGGGAATTAGCTTTGGTGGTTTCATTATTAACACTTGTATAGTAGACAGGATTGTTAACATCTCAGTTTGGAACAAACAGGATGCAGGGCAGGTCTAATCCCCTCCCCATTAGCCTTCTGATCGTTAGGTCAGGCCTAATCCCCTCCCCATTAGCCTTCTGATCGTTAGGTCAGGCTAATCCCCTCCCCATTAGCCTTCTGATCGTTTGGTCAGACCTAATCCCCTCCCCCATTAGCCTTCTGATCGTTAGGTCAGGCCTAATCCCCTCCCCATTAGCCTTCTGATCGTTTGGTCAGGCCTAATCCCCTCCCCATTAGCCTTCTGATCGTTAGGTCAGGCCTAATCCCCCCTCCCCATTAGCCTTCTGATCGTTAGGTCAGGTCTAATCCCTCCCATTATCCTTCTGATTGTTAGTGTCTGCTATCTGCTGTTGTCTGAGGGCCAGATTAGGTGGTGGTGTAATCCAGGGTGGATATCCTGCTACTGGACCAGCAGCCCACTACACTACAGCCTGGATCAATCCGTCTTATTTAAATGGAGCCCAGAGGGCCTTTCTCTATGGTACATGCGTAAACTCAGTGCTGAACTGCGAGTCGCTGGTCTTCAAGCCCTCTGTTCCTGAAGAGAGCAAGCTGACAGAAGGCCAACAACATACCATTATAAACAACAACAACATACCATTATAGACAGCAACAACATACCAGTATAGACAGC
>NW_025547545.1:0-35000 GCF_905237065.1 Salmo salar
CAAGCTACATTCCCTCTCGCTATGAAGGGTCAGACACGTCCGTACACAACCACAAGCTACATTCCCTCTCGCTATGAAGGGTCAGACACGTCCGTACACAACCACAAGCTACATTCCCTCTCGCATGAAGGGTCGGACACGTCGCGTACACAACCACAAGCTACATTCCCTCTCGCTATGAAGGGTCAGACACGTCCGTACACAACCACAAGCTACATTCCCTCTCGCATGAAGGGTCAGACACGTCCGATACACAACCACAAGCTACATTCCCTCTCGCTATGAAGGGTCAGACACGTCCGTACACAACCACAAGCTACATTCCCTCTCGCTATGAAGGGTCAGACACGTCCGTACACAACCACAAGCTACATTCCTCTCGCTATGAAGGGTCAGACACGTCCGTACACAACCACAAGCTACATTCCCTCTCGCTATGAAGGGTCAGACACGTCCGTACACAACCACAAGCTACATTCCCTCTCGCTATGAAGGGTCAGACACGTCCGTACACAACCACAAGCTACATTCCCTCTCGCTATGAAGGGTCAGACACGTCCGTACACAACCACAAGCTACATTCCCTCTCGCTATGAAGGGTCAGACACGTCCGTACACAACCACAAGCTACATTCCCTCTCGCTATGAAGGGTCAGACACGTCCGAACACAACCACAAAGCTACATTCCCTCTCGCTATGAAGGGTCAGACACGTCCGTACACAACCACAAGCTACATTCCCTCTCGCTATGAAGGGTCAGACACGTCCGCACACAACCACAAGCTACATTCCCTCTCGCTATGAAGGGTCAGACACGTCCGTACACAACCACAAGCTACATTCCCTCTCGCTATGAAGGGTCAGACACGTCCGTACACAACCACAAGCTACATTCCCTCTCGCTTATGAAGGGTCAGACACGTCCGTACACAACCACAAGCTACATTCCCTCTCGCTATGAAGGGTCAGACACGTCCGTACACAACCACAAGCTACATTCCCTCTCGCATGAAGGGTCAGACACGTCCGTACACAACCACAAGCTACATTCCTCTCGCTATGAAGGGTCAGACACGTCCGTACACAACCACAAGCTACATTCCCTCTCGCTATGAAGGGTCAGACACGTCCGTACACAACCACAAGCTACATTCCCTCTCGCTTATGAAGGGTCAGACACGTCCGTACACAACCACAAGCTACATTCCCTCTCGCTATGAAGGGTCAGACACGTCCGTACACAACCACAAGCTACATTCCCTCTCGCTATGAAGGGTCAGACACGTCCGTACACAACCACAAGCTACATTCCCTCTCGCTATGAAGGGTCAGACACGTCCGAACACAACCACAAGCTACATTCCCTCTCGCTATGGAAGGGTCAGACACGTCCGTACACAACCACAAGCTACATTCCCTCTCGCTATGAAGGGTCAGACACGTCCGAACACAACCACAAGCTACATTCCCTCTCGCTATGAAGGGTCAGACACGTCCGAACACAACCACAAGCTACATTCCCTCTCGCTATGAAGGGTCAGACACGTCCGTACACAACCACAAGCTACATTCCTCTCGCTATGAAGGGTCAGACACGTCCGTACACAACCACAAGCTACATTCCTCTCGCTATGAAGGGTCAGACACGTCCGAACACAACCACAAGCTACATTCCCTCTCGCTATGAAGGGTCAGACACGTCCGTACACAACCACAAGCTACATTCCCTCTCGCTATGAAGGGTCAGACACGTCCGTACACAACCACAAGCTACATTCCCTCTCGCTATGAAGGGTCAGACACGTCCGAACACAACCACAAGCTACATTCCCTCTCGCTATGAAGGGTCAGACACGTCCGTACACAACCACAAGCTACATTCCTCTCGCTATGAAGGGTCAGACACGTCCGTACACAACCACAAGCTACATTCCCTCTCGCTATGAAGGGTCAGACACGTCCGTACACAACCACAAGCTACATTCCCTCTCGCTTATGAAGGGTCAGACACGTCCGTACACAACCACAAGCTACATTCCCTCTCGCTATGAAGGGTCAGACACGTCCGTACACAACCACAAGCTACATTCCCTCTCGCTATGAAGGGTCAGACACGTCCGTACACAACCACAAGCTACATTCCCTCTCGCTATGAAGGGTCAGACACGTCCGTACACAACCACAAGCTACATTCCCTCTCGCTATGAAGGGTCAGACACGTCCGTACACAACCACAAGCTACATTCCCTCTCGCTATGAAGGGTCAGACACGTCCGTACACAACCACAAGCTACATTCCTCTCGCTATGAAGGGTCAGACACGTCCGTACACAACCACAAGCTACATTCCCTCTCGCTATGAAGGGTCAGACACGTCCGTACACAACCACAAAGCTACATTCCCTCTCGCTATGAAGGGTCAGACACGTCCGTACACAACCACAAGCTACATTCCCTCTCGCTATGAAGGGTCAGACACGTCCGAACACAACCACAAGCTACATTCCCTCTCGCTATGAAGGGTCAGACACGTCCGAACACAACCACAAGCTACATTCCCTCTCGCTATGAAGGGTCAGACACGTCCGTACACAACCACAAGCTACATTCCCTCTCGCTATGAAGGGTCAGACACGTCCGTACACAACCACAAGCTACATTCCCTCTCGCTATGAAGGGTCAGACACGTCCGCTACACAACCACAAGCTGACATTCCCTCTCGCTATGAAGGGTCAGACACGTCCGAACACAACCACAAGCTACATTCCTCTCGCTATGAAGGGTCAGACACGTCCGAACACAACCACAAGCTACATTCCCTCTCGCTATGAAGGGTCAGACACGTCCGTACACAACCACAAGCTACATTCCCCTCTCGCTATGAAGGGTCAGACACGTCCGTACACAACCACAAGCTACATTCCCTCTCGCTATGAAGGGTCAGACACGTCCGTACACAACCACAAGCTACATTCCTCTCGCTATGAAGGGTCAGACACGTCCGTACACAACCACAAGCTACATTCCTCTCGCTATGAAGGGTCAGACACGTCCGTACACAACCACAAGCTACATTCCCTCTCGCTATGAAGGGTCAGACACGTCCGTACACAACCACAAGCTACATTCCCTCTCGCTATGAAGGGTCAGACACGTCCGTACACAACCACAAGCTACATTCCCTCTCGCTATGAAGGGTCAGACACGTCCGAACACAACCACAAGCTACATTCCCTCTCGCTATGAAGGGTCAGACACGTCCGTACACAACCACAAGCTACATTCCCTCTCGCTATGAAGGGTCAGACACGTCCGTACACAACCACAAGCTACATTCCCTCTCGCTATGAAGGGTCAGACACGTCCGTACACAACCACAAGCTACATTCCCTCTCGCTATGAAGGGTCAGACACGTCCGTACACAACCACAAGCTACATTCCCTCTCGCTATGAAGGGTCAGACACGTCCGTACACAACCACAAGCTACATTCCTCTCTCGCTATGAAGGGTCGACACGTCCGAACACAACCACAAGCTACATTCCCTCTCGCTATGAAGGGTCAGACACGTCCGTACACAACCACAAGCTACATTCCCTCTCGCTATGAAGGGTCAGACACGTCCGTACACAACCACAAGCTACATTCCCTCTCGCTATGAAGGGTCAGACACGTCCGTACACAACCACAAGCTACATTCCCTCTCGCTATGAAGGGTCAGACACGTCCGTACACAACCACAAGCTACATTTCCTCTCGCTATGAAGGGTCAGACACGTCCGTACACAACCACAAGCTACATTCCCTCTCGCTATGAAGGGTCAGACACGTCCGTACACAACCACAAGCTACATTCCCTCTCGCTATGAAGGGTCAGACACGTCCGTACACAACCACAAGCTACATTCCCTCTCGCTATGAAGGGTCAGACACGTCCGTACACAACCACAAGCTACATTCCCTCTCGCTATGAAGGGTCAGACACGTCCGTACACAACCACAAGCTACATTCCCTCTCGCTATGAAGGGTCAGACACGTCCGTACACAACCACAAGCTACATTCCCTCTCGCTATGAAGGGTCAGACACGTCCGTACACAACCACAAGCTACATTCCCTCTCGCTATGAAGGGTCAGACACGTCCGTACACAACCACAAGCTACATTCCCTCTCGCTATGAAGGGTCAGACACGTCCGTACACAACCACAAGCTACATTCCCTCTCGCTATGAAGGGTCAGACACGTCCGTACACAACCACAAGCTACATTCCCTCTCGCTATGAAGGGTCAGACACGTCCGTACACAACCACAAGCTACATTCCCTCTCGCTATGAAGGGTCAGACACGTCCGTACACAACCACAAGCTACATTCCCTCTCGCTATGAAGGGTCAGACACGTCCGTACACAACCACAAGCTACATTCCCTCTCGCTATGAAGGGTCAGACACGTCCGTACACAACCACAAGCTACATTCCCTCTCGCTATGAAGGGTCAGACACGTCCGAACACAACCACAAGCTACATTCCTCTCGCTATGAAGGGTCAGACACGTCCGTACACAACCACAAGCTACATTCCCTCTCGCTATGAAGGGTCAGACACGTCCGTACACAACCACAAGCTACATTCCTCTCGCTATGAAGGGTCAGACACGTCCGTACACAACCACAAGCTACATTCCCCTCTCGCTATGAAGGGTCAGACACGTCCGTACACAACCACAAGCTACATTCCCTCTCGCTATGAAGGGTCAGACACGTCCGTACACAACCACAAGCTACATTCCCTCTCGCTATGAAGGGTCAGACACGTCCGTACACAACCACAAGCTACATTCCCTCTCGCTATGAAGGGTCAGACACGTCCGTACACAACCACAAGCTACATTCCCTCTCGCTATGAAGGGTCAGACACGTCCGTACACAACCACAAGCTACATTCCCTCTCGCTATGAAGGGTCAGACACGTCCGTACACAACCACAAGCTACATTCCCTCTCGCTATGAAGGGTCAGACACGTCCGTACACAACCACAAGCTACATTCCCTCTCGCTATGAAGGGTCAGACACGTCCGTACACAACCACAAGCTACATTCCCTCTCGCTATGAAGGGTCAGACACGTCCGTACACAACCACAAGCTACATTCCTCTCGCTATGAAGGGTCAGACACGTCCGTACACAACCACAAGCTACATTCCCTCTCGCTATGAAGGGTCAGACACGTCCGAACACAACCACAAGCTACATTCCCTCTCGCTATGAAGGGTCAGACACGTCCGTACACAACCACAAGCTACATTCCCTCTCGCTATGAAGGGTCAGACACGTCCGTACACAACCACAAGCTACATTCCCTCTCGCTATGAAGGGTCAGACACGTCCGTACACAACCACAAGCTACATTCCCTCTCGCTATGAAGGGTCAGACACGTCCGTACACAACCACAAGCTACATTCCCCTCTCGCTATGAAGGGTCAGACACGTCCGTACACAACCACAAGCTACATTCCCTCTCGCTATGAAGGGTCAGACACGTCCGTACACAACCACAAGCTACATTCCCTCTCGCTATGAAGGGTCAGACACGTCCGTACACAACCACAAGCTACATTCCCTCTCGCTATGAAGGGTCAGACACGTCCGAACACAACCACAAGCTACATTCCCTCTCGCTATGAAGGGTCAGACACGTCCGTACACAACCACAAGCTACATTCCCTCTCGCTTATGAAGGGTCAGACACGTCCGTACACAACCACAAGCTACATTCCCTCTCGCTATGAAGGGTCAGACACGTCCGTACACAACCACAAGCTACATTCCCTCTCGCTATGAAGGGTCAGACACGTCCGTACACAACCACAAGCTACATTCCCTCTCGCTATGAAGGGTCAGACACGTCCGTACACAACCACAAGCTACATTCCTCTCGCTATGAAGGGTCAGACACGTCCGTACACAACCACAAGCTACATTCCCTCTCGCTATGAAGGGTCAGACACGTCCGTACACAACCACAAGCTACATTCCCTCTCGCTATGAAGGGTCAGACACGTCCGTACACAACCACAAGCTACATTCCCTCTCGCTATGAAGGGTCAGACACGTCCGTACACAACCACAAGCTACATTCCCTCTCGCTATGAAGGGTCAGACACGTCCGTACACAACCACAAGCTACATTCCCTCTCGCTATGAAGGGTCAGACACGTCCGTACACAACCACAAGCTACATTCCCTCTCGCTATGAAGGGTCAGACACGTCCGTACACAACCACAAGCTACATTCCCTCTCGCTATGAAGGGTCAGACACGTCCGTACACAACCACAAGCTACATTCCCTCTCGCTATGAAGGGTCAGACACGTCCGTACACAACCACAAGCTACATTCCCCTCTCGCTATGAAGGGTCAGACACGTCCGTACACAACCACAAGCTACATTCCCTCTCGCTATGAAGGGTCAGACACGTCCGTACACAACCACAAGCTACATTCCCTCTCGCTATGAAGGGTCAGACACGTCCGTACACAACCACAAGCTACATTCCCTCTCGCTATGAAGGGTCAGACACGTCCGTACACAACCACAAGCTACATTCCCTCTCGCTATGAAGGGTCAGACACGTCCGTACACAACCACAAGCTACATTCCCTCTCGCTATGAAGGGTCAGACACGTCCGTACACAACCACAAGCTACATTCCCTCTCGCTATGAAGGGTCAGACACGTCCGTACACAACCACAAGCTACATTCCTCTCGCTATGAAGGGTCAGACACGTCCGTACACAACCACAAGCTACATTCCCTCTCGCTATGAAGGGTCAGACACGTCCGTACACAACCACAAGCTACATTCCCTCTCGCTATGAAGGGTCAGACACGTCCGTACACAACCACAAGCTACATTCCCTCTCGCTATGAAGGGTCAGACACGTCCGTACACAACCACAAGCTACATTCCCCTCTCGCTTATGAAGGGTCAGACACGTCCGTACACAACCACAAGCTACATTCCCTCTCGCTATGAAGGGTCAGACACGTCCGTACACAACCACAAGCTACATTCCCTCTCGCTATGAAGGGTCAGACACGTCCGTACACAACCACAAGCTACATTCCCTCTCGCTATGAAGGGTCAGACACGTCCGTACACAACCACAAGCTACATTCCCTCTCGCTATGAAGGGTCAGACACGTCCGTACACAACCACAAGCTACATTCCCCTCTCGCTATGAAGGGTCAGACACGTCCGTACACAACCACAAGCTACATTCCCTCTCGCTATGAAGGGTCAGACACGTCCGTACACAACCACAAGCTACATTCCCTCTCGCTATGAAGGGTCAGACACGTCCGTACACAACCACAAGCTACATTCCCTCTCGCTATGAAGGGTCAGACACGTCCGTACACAACCACAAGCTACATTCCCTCTCGCTATGAAGGGTCAGACACGTCCGTACACAACCACAAGCTACATTCCCTCTCGCTATGAAGGGTCAGACACGTCCGTACACAACCACAAGCTACATTCCCTCTCGCTATGAAGGGTCAGACACGTCCGTACACAACCACAAGCTACATTCCTCCTCTCGCTATGAAGGGTCAGACACGTCCGTACACAACCACAAGCTACATTCCCTCTCGCTATGAAGGGTCAGACACGTCCGTACACAACCACAAGCTACATTCCCCTCTCGCTATGAAGGGTCAGACACGTCCGTACACAACCACAAGCTACATTCCCTCTCGCTATGAAGGGTCAGACACGTCCGTACACAACCACAAGCTACATTCCCTCTCGCTATGAAGGGTCAGACACGTCCGTACACAACCACAAGCTACATTCCCTCTCGCTATGAAGGGTCAGACACGTCCGTACACAACCACAAGCTACATTCCCTCTCGCTATGAAGGGTCAGACACGTCCGTACACAACCACAAGCTACATTCCCTCTCGCTATGAAGGGTCAGACACGTCCGTACACAACCACAAGCTACATTCCCTCTCGCTATGAAGGGTCAGACACGTCCGTACACAACCACAAGCTACATTCCCTCTCGCTATGAAGGGTCAGACACGTCCGTACACAACCACAAGCTACATTCCCTCTCGCTATGAAGGGTCAGACACGTCCGTACACAACCACAAGCTACATTCCCTCTCGCTATGAAGGGTCAGACACGTCCGTACACAACCACAAGCTACATTCCCTCTCGCTTATGAAGGGTCAGACACGTCCGTACACAACCACAAGCTACATTTCCCTCTCGCTATGAAGGGTCAGACACGTCCGTACACAACCACAAGCTACATTCCCTCTCGCTATGAAGGGTCAGACACGTCCGTACACAACCACAAGCTACATTCCCTCTCGCTATGAAGGGTCAGACACGTCCGTACACAACCACAAGCTACATTCCCTCTCGCTATGAAGGGTCAGACACGTCCGTACACAACCACAAGCTACATTCCTCTCGCTATGAAGGGTCAGACACGTCCGTACACAACCACAAGCTACATTCCCTCTCGCTATGAAGGGTCAGACACGTCCGTACACAACCACAAGCTACATTCCCTCTCGCTATGAAGGGTCAGACACGTCCGTACACAACCACAAGCTACATTCCCTCTCGCTATGAAGGGTCAGACACGTCCGTACACAACCACAAGCTACATTCCCTCTCGCTATGAAGGGTCAGACACGTCCGTACACAACCACAAGCTACATTCCCTCTCGCTATGAAGGGTCAGACACGTCCGTACACAACCACAAGCTACATTCCCTCTCGCTATGAAGGGTCAGACACGTCCGTACACAACCACAAGCTACATTCCCTCTCGCTATGAAGGGTCAGACACGTCCGTACACAACCACAAGCTACATTCCCTCTCGCTTATGAAGGGTCAGACACGTCCGTACACAACCACAAGCTACATTCCCCTCTCGCTATGAAGGGTCAGACACGTCCGTACACAACCACAAGCTACATTCCCCTCTCGCTATGAAGGGTCAGACACGTCCGTACACAACCACAAGCTACATTCCCTCTCGCTATGAAGGGTCAGACACGTCCGTACACAACCACAAGCTACATTCCCTCTCGCTATGAAGGGTCAGACACGTCCGTACACAACCACAAGCTACATTCCCTCTCGCTATGAAGGGTCAGACACGTCCGTACACAACCACAAGCTACATTCCCTCTCGCTATGAAGGGTCAGACACGTCCGTACACAACCACAAGCTACATTCCCTCTCGCTATGAAGGGTCAGACACGTCCGTACACAACCACAAGCTACATTCCCTCTCGCTATGAAGGGTCAGACACGTCCGTACACAACCACAAGCTACATTCCCTCTCGCTATGAAGGGTCAGACACGTCCGTACACAACCACAAGCTACATTCCCTCTCGCTATGAAGGGTCAGACACGTCCGTACACAACCACAAGCTACATTCCCTCTCGCTATGAAGGGTCAGACACGTCCGTACACAACCACAAGCTACATTCCCTCTCGCTATGAAGGGTCAGACACGTCCGTACACAACCACAAGCTACATTCCCTCTCGCTATGAAGGGTCAGACACGTCCGTACACAACCACAAGCTACATTCCCCTCTCGCTATGAAGGGTCAGACACGTCCGTACACAACCACAAGCTACATTCCCTCTCGCTTATGAAGGGTCAGACACGTCCGTACACAACCACAAGCTACATTCCCTCTCGCTATGAAGGGTCAGACACGTCCGTACACAACCACAAGCTACATTCCCTCTCGCTATGAAGGGTCAGACACGTCCGTACACAACCACAAGCTACATTCCCTCTCGCTATGAAGGGTCAGACACGTCCGTACACAACCACAAGCTACATTCCTCTCGCTATGAAGGGTCAGACACGTCCGTACACAACCACAAGCTACATTCCCTCTCGCTATGAAGGGTCAGACACGTCCGTACACAACCACAAGCTACATTCCCTCTCGCTATGAAGGGTCAGACACGTCCGTACACAACCACAAGCTACATTCCCTCTCGCTATGAAGGGTCAGACACGTCCGTACACAACCACAAGCTACATTCCCTCTCGCTATGAAGGGTCAGACACGTCCGTACACAACCACAAGCTACATTCCCTCTCGCTATGAAGGGTCAGACACGTCCGTACACAACCACAAGCTACATTCCCTCTCGCTATGAAGGGTCAGACACGTCCGTACACAACCACAAGCTACATTCCTCTCGCTATGAAGGGTCAGACACGTCCGTACACAACCACAAGCTACATTCCCTCTCGCTATGAAGGGTCAGACACGTCCGTACACAACCACAAGCTACATTCCCTCTCGCTATGAAGGGTCAGACACGTCCGTACACAACCACAAGCTACATTCCCTCTCGCTATGAAGGGTCAGACACGTCCGTACACAACCACAAGCTACATTCCCTCTCGCTATGAAGGGTCAGACACGTCCGTACACAACCACAAGCTACATTCCCTCTCGCTATGAAGGGTCAGACACGTCCGTACACAACCACAAGCTACATTCCCTCTCGCTATGAAGGGTCAGACACGTCCGTACACAACCACAAGCTACATTCCCTCTCGCTATGAAGGGTCAGACACGTCCGTACACAACCACAAGCTACATTCCCTCTCGCTATGAAGGGTCAGACACGTCCGTACACAACCACAAGCTACATTCCCTCTCGCTATGAAGGGTCAGACACGTCCGTACACAACCACAAGCTACATTCCCTCTCGCTATGAAGGGTCAGACACGTCCGTACACAACCACAAGCTACATTCCCTCTCGCTATGAAGGGTCAGACACGTCCGTACACAACCACAAGCTACATTCCCTCTCGCTATGAAGGGTCAGACACGTCCGTACACAACCACAAGCTACATTCCCTCTCGCTATGAAGGGTCAGACACGTCCGTACACAACCACAAGCTACATTCCCTCTCGCTATGAAGGGTCAGACACGTCCGTACACAACCACAAGCTACATTCCCTCTCGCTATGAAGGGTCAGACACGTCCGTACACAACCACAAGCTACATTCCCTCTCGCTATGAAGGGTCAGACACGTCCGTACACAACCACAAGCTACATTCCCTCTCGCTATGAAGGGTCAGACACGTCCGTACACAACCACAAGCTACATTCCCTCTCGCTATGAAGGGTCAGACACGTCCGTACACAACCACAAGCTACATTCCCTCTCGCTATGAAGGGTCAGACACGTCCGTACACAACCACAAGCTACATTCCCTCTCGCTATGAAGGGTCAGACACGTCCGTACACAACCACAAGCTACATTCCCTCTCGCTATGAAGGGTCAGACACGTCCGTACACAACCACAAGCTACATTCCCTCTCGCTATGAAGGGTCAGACACGTCCGTACACAACCACAAGCTACATTCCCCTCTCGCTATGAAGGGTCAGACACGTCCGTACACAACCACAAGCTACATTCCCTCTCGCTATGAAGGGTCAGACACGTCCGTACACAACCACAAGCTACATTCCCTCTCGCTATGAAGGGTCAGACACGTCCGTACACAACCACAAGCTACATTCCCTCTCGCTATGAAGGGTCAGACACGTCCGTACACAACCACAAGCTACATTCCCTCTCGCTATGAAGGGTCAGACACGTCCGTACACAACCACAAGCTACATTCCCTCTCGCTATGAAGGGTCAGACACGTCCGTACACAACCACAAGCTACATTCCCTCTCGCTATGAAGGGTCAGACACGTCCGTACACAACCACAAGCTACATTCCCTCTCGCTATGAAGGGTCAGACACGTCCGTACACAACCACAAGCTACATTCCCTCTCGCTATGAAGGGTCAGACACGTCCGTACACAACCACAAGCTACATTCCCTCTCGCTATGAAGGGTCAGACACGTCCGTACACAACCACAAGCTACATTCCCTCTCGCTATGAAGGGTCAGACACGTCCGTACACAACCACAAGCTACATTCCCTCTCGCTATGAAGGGTCAGACACGTCCGTACACAACCACAAGCTACATTCCCTCTCGCTATGAAGGGTCAGACACGTCCGTACACAACCACAAGCTACATTCCCTCTCGCTATGAAGGGTCAGACACGTCCGTACACAACCACAAGCTACATTCCCTCTCGCTATGAAGGGTCAGACACGTCCGTACACAACCACAAGCTACATTCCCTCTCGCTATGAAGGGTCAGACACGTCCGTACACAACCACAAGCTACATTCCCTCTCGCTATGAAGGGTCAGACACGTCCGTACACAACCACAAGCTACATTCCCTCTCGCTATGAAGGGTCAGACACGTCCGTACACAACCACAAGCTACATTCCCTCTCGCTATGAAGGGTCAGACACGTCCGTACACAACCACAAGCTACATTCCTCTCGCTATGAAGGGTCAGACACGTCCGTACACAACCACAAGCTACATTCCCTCTCGCTATGAAGGGTCAGACACGTCCGTACACAACCACAAGCTACATTCCCTCTCGCTATGAAGGGTCAGACACGTCCGTACACAACCACAAGCTACATTCCCTCTCGCTATGAAGGGTCAGACACGTCCGTACACAACCACAAGCTACATTCCCTCTCGCTATGAAGGGTCAGACACGTCCGTACACAACCACAAGCTACATTCCCTCTCGCTATGAAGGGTCAGACACGTCCGTACACAACCACAAGCTACATTCCCTCTCGCTATGAAGGGTCAGACACGTCCGTACACAACCACAAGCTACATTCCCTCTCGCTATGAAGGGTCAGACACGTCCGTACACAACCACAAGCTACATTCCCTCTCGCTATGAAGGGTCAGACACGTCCGTACACAACCACAAGCTACATTCCCTCTCGCTATGAAGGGTCAGACACGTCCGTACACAACCACAAGCTACATTCCCTCTCGCTATGAAGGGTCAGACACGTCCGTACACAACCACAAGCTACATTCCCTCTCGCTATGAAGGGTCAGACACGTCCGTACACAACCACAAGCTACATTCCCTCTCGCTATGAAGGGTCAGACACGTCCGTACACAACCACAAGCTACATTCCCTCTCGCTATGAAGGGTCAGACACGTCCGTACACAACCACAAGCTACATTCCCTCTCGCTATGAAGGGTCAGACACGTCCGTACACAACCACAAGCTACATTCCCTCTCGCTATGAAGGGTCAGACACGTCCGTACACAACCACAAGCTACATTCCCTCTCGCTATGAAGGGTCAGACACGTCCGTACACAACCACAAGCTACATTCCCTCTCGCTATGAAGGGTCAGACACGTCCGTACACAACCACAAGCTACATTCCCTCTCGCTATGAAGGGTCAGACACGTCCGTACACAACCACAAGCTACATTCCCTCTCGCTATGAAGGGTCAGACACGTCCGTACACAACCACAAGCTACATTCCCTCTCGCTATGAAGGGTCAGACACGTCCGTACACAACCACAAGCTACATTCCCTCTCGCTATGAAGGGTCAGACACGTCCGTACACAACCACAAGCTACATTCCCTCTCGCTATGAAGGGTCAGACACGTCCGTACACAACCACAAGCTACATTCCCTCTCGCTATGAAGGGTCAGACACGTCCGTACACAACCACAAGCTACATTCCCTCTCGCTATGAAGGGTCAGACACGTCCGTACACAACCACAAGCTACATTCCCTCTCGCTATGAAGGGTCAGACACGTCCGTACACAACCACAAGCTACATTCCCTCTCGCTATGAAGGGTCAGACACGTCCGTACACAACCACAAGCTACATTCCCTCTCGCTATGAAGGGTCAGACACGTCCGTACACAACCACAAGCTACATTCCCTCTCGCTATGAAGGGTCAGACACGTCCGTACACAACCACAAGCTACATTCCCTCTCGCTATGAAGGGTCAGACACGTCCGTACACAACCACAAGCTACATTCCCCTCTCGCTATGAAGGGTCAGACACGTCCGTACACAACCACAAGCTACATTCCCTCTCGCTATGAAGGGTCAGACACGTCCGTACACAACCACAAGCTACATTCCTCTCGCTATGAAGGGTCAGACACGTCCGTACACAACCACAAGCTACATTCCCTCTCGCTATGAAGGGTCAGACACGTCCGTACACAACCACAAGCTACATTCCCTCTCGCTATGAAGGGTCAGACACGTCCGTACACAACCACAAGCTACATTCCCTCTCGCTATGAAGGGTCAGACACGTCCGTACACAACCACAAGCTACATTCCCTCTCGCTATGAAGGGTCAGACACGTCCGTACACAACCACAAGCTACATTCCCTCTCGCTATGAAGGGTCAGACACGTCCGTACACAACCACAAGCTACATTCCCTCTCGCTATGAAGGGTCAGACACGTCCGTACACAACCACAAGCTACATTCCCTCTCGCTATGAAGGGTCAGACACGTCCGTACACAACCACAAGCTACATTCCCTCTCGCTATGAAGGGTCAGACACGTCCGTACACAACCACAAGCTACATTCCCTCTCGCTATGAAGGGTCAGACACGTCCGTACACAACCACAAGCTACATTCCCTCTCGCTATGAAGGGTCAGACACGTCCGTACACAACCACAAGCTACATTCCCTCTCGCTATGAAGGGTCAGACACGTCCGTACACAACCACAAGCTACATTCCCTCTCGCTATGAAGGGTCAGACACGTCCGTACACAACCACAAGCTACATTCCCTCTCGCTATGAAGGGTCAGACACGTCCGTACACAACCACAAGCTACATTCCCTCTCGCTATGAAGGGTCAGACACGTCCGTACACAACCACAAGCTACATTCCCTCTCGCTATGAAGGGTCAGACACGTCCGTACACAACCACAAGCTACATTCCCTCTCGCTATGAAGGGTCAGACACGTCCGTACACAACCACAAGCTACATTCCCTCTCGCTATGAAGGGTCAGACACGTCCGTACACAACCACAAGCTACATTCCCTCTCGCTATGAAGGGTCAGACACGTCCGTACACAACCACAAGCTACATTCCCTCTCGCTATGAAGGGTCAGACACGTCCGTACACAACCACAAGCTACATTCCCTCTCGCTATGAAGGGTCAGACACGTCCGTACACAACCACAAGCTACATTCCCTCTCGCTATGAAGGGTCAGACACGTCCGTACACAACCACAAGCTACATTCCCTCTCGCTATGAAGGGTCAGACACGTCCGTACACAACCACAAGCTACATTCCCTCTCGCTATGAAGGGTCAGACACGTCCGTACACAACCACAAGCTACATTCCCTCTCGCTATGAAGGGTCAGACACGTCCGTACACAACCACAAGCTACATTCCCTCTCGCTATGAAGGGTCAGACACGTCCGTACAAACCATAAGCTACATTCCCTCTCGCTATGAAGGGTCAGACACGTCCGAACACAACCACAAGCTACATTCCCTCTCGCTATGAAGGGTCAGACACGTCCGAACACAACCACAAGCTACATTCCCTCTCGCTATGAAGGGTCAGACACGTCCGTACACAACCACAAGCTACATTCCCTCTCGCTATGAAGGGTCAGACACGTCCGTACACAACCACAAGCTACATTCCCTCTCGCTATGAAGGGTCAGACACGTCCGTACACAACCACAAGCTACATTCCCTCTCGCTATGAAGGGTCAGACACGTCCGTACACAACCACAAGCTACATTCCCTCTCGCTATGAAGGGTCAGACACGTCCGTACAAACCATAAGCTACATTCCCTCTCGCTATGAAGGGTCAGACACGTCCGAACACAACCACAAGCTACATTCCCCTCTCGCTATGAAGGGTCAGACACGTCTGAACACAACCACAAGCTACATTCCCTCTCGCTATGAAGGGTCAGACACGTCCGTACACAACCACAAGCTACATTCCCTCTCGCTATGAAGGGTCAGACACGTCCGTACACAACCACAAGCTACATTCCCTCTCGCTATGAAGGGTCAGACACGTCCGTACACAACCACAAGCTACATTCCCTCTCGCTATGAAGGGTCAGACACGTCCGTACACAACCACAAGCTACATTCCCTCTCGCTATGAAGGGTCAGACACGTCCGAACACAACCACAAGCTACATTCCCTCTCGCTATGAAGGGTCAGACACGTCCGTACACAACCACAAGCTACATTCCCTCTCGCTATGAAGGGTCAGACACGTCCGTACACAACCACAAGCTACATTCCCTCTCGCTATGAAGGGTCAGACACGTCCGTACACAACCACAAGCTACATTCCCTCTCGCTATGAAGGGTCAGACACGTCCGTACACAACCACAAGCTACATTCCCTCTCGCTATGAAGGGTCAGACACGTCCGAACACAACCACAAGGAGGAACTGTAATATATACACTCTTAGAGAAAAGGGTTCCAAAAACGTTCTTCGGCTGTCCCCATAGGAGAAACCTCTTTAGGTTCCAGGTAGAACTCTTTTGGGTTCCATATAGAACCCACTTTGTAGAAGTAGGAGGGACATTAACACCTGTTTACTAACAGTGGATATAATGTTAGATAGGAGGAGGGATATTAACACCTGTTTACTAACAGTGGATATAATGTTAGATAGGAGGAGGGATATTAACACCTGTTTACTAACAGTGGATATAATGTTAGATAGGAGGGATATTAACACCTGTTTACTAACAGTGGATATAATGTTAGATAGGAGGGATATTAACACCTGTTTACTAACAGTGGATATAATGTTAGATAGTAGGAGGGACATTAACACCTGTTTATTAACAGTGGATATAATGTTAGATAGGAGGAGGGATATTAACACCTGTTTACTAACAGTGGATATAATGTTAGATAGGAGGAGGGATATTAACACCTGTTTACTAACAGTGGATATAATGTTAGATAGGAGGAGGGATATTAACACCTGTTTACTAACAGTGGATATAATGTTAGATAGGAGGAGGGATATTAACACCTGTTTACTAACAGTGGATATAATGTTAGATAGGAGGGACATTAACACCTGTTTACTAACAGTGGATATAATGTTAGATAGGAGGAGGGATATTAACACCTGTTTACTAACAGTGGATATAATGTTAGATAGGAGGAGGGATATTAACACCTGTTTACTAACAGTGGATATAATGTTAGATAGGAGGAGGGACATTAACACCTGTTTACTAACAGTGGATATAATGTTAGATAGGAGGGACATTAACACCTGTTTACTAACAGTGGATATAATGTTAGATAGGAGGAGGGATATTAACACCTGTTTACTAACAGTGGATATAATGTTAGATAGGAGGAGGGACATTAACACCTGTTTACTAACAGTGGATATAATGTTAGATAGGAGGGACATTAACACCTGTTTACTAACAGTGGATATAATGTTAGATAGGAGGGACATTAACACCTGTTTACTAACAGTGGATATAATGTTAGATAGGAGGAGGGATATTAACACCTGTTTACTAACAGTGGATATAATGTTAGATAGGAGGGACATTAACACCTACATCTTGCTGATATGTCTGACACTACATGGGTTGAGTGAGTGGACTACAGATCAGATGAGAGAGACCTCATGGACGGACCAATAGGATTCAGACATGCTCAGTTTTTGACCAATAGGACTCAGCCCCTCTCTGAACTGACCAATAGGATTCAACACCTGAATACATAAAGATTAAGGCAAAGTGTTGAGGTGTCTTATCTCTAAAACTACCTACAGGATAGGTAGGATATTATGGCTTCTAGCATGGCCCCACCAGACTACCTACAGAGAGATATCATGGTTTCTAGCATGGCCCCACCAGACTACCTACAGAGAGATATCGTGGTTTCTAGCATGGCTCCACCAGACTACCTACAGAGAGATATCATGGTTTCTAGCATGGCCACACCAGACTACCTACAGAGAGATATCATGGTTTCTAGCATGGCCCCACCAGACTACCTACAGAGAGATATCATGGTTTCTAGCATGGCCCCACCAGACTACCTACAGAGAGATATCATGGTTTCTAGCATGGCCCCACCAGACTACCTACAGAGAGATATCATGGTTTCTAGCATGGCCCCACCAGACTACCTACAGAGAGATATCGTGGTTTCTAGCATGGCTCCACCAGACTACCTACAGAGAGATATCATGGTTTCTAGCATGGCCACACCAGACTACCTACAGAGAGATATCATGGTTTCTAGCATGGCCCCACCAGACTACCTACAGAGAGATATCATGGTTTCTAGCATGGCTCCACCAGACTACCTACAGAGAGATATCATGGTTTCTAGCATGGCTCCACCAGACTACCTACAGAGAGATATCATGGTTTCTAGCATGGCCCCACCAGACTACCTACAGAGAGATATCATGGTTTCTAGCATGGCCCCACCAGACTACCTACAGAGAGATATCATGGTTTCTAGCATGGCCCCACCAGACTACCTACAGAGAGATATCATGGTTTCTAGCATGGCCCCACCAGACTACCTACAGAGAGATATCATGGTTTCTAGCATGGCCCCACCAGACTACCTACAGAGAGATATCATGGTTTCTAGCATGGCCCCACCAGACTACCTACAGAGAGATATCATGGTTTCTAGCATGGCCCCACCAGACTACCTACAGAGAGATATCATGGTTTCTAGCATGGCCCCACCAGACTACCTACAGAGAGATATCATGGTTTCTAGCATGGCCCCACCAGACTACCTACAGAGAGATATCATGGTTTCTAGCATGGCCCCACCAGACTACCTACAGAGAGATATCATGGTTTCTAGCATGGCCCCACCAGACTACCTACAGAGAGATATCATGGTTTCTAGCATGGCCCCACCAGACTACCTACAGAGAGATATCATGGTTTCTAGCATGGCCCCACCAGACTACCTACAGAGAGATATCGTGGTTTCTAGCATGGCCCCACCAGACTACCTACAGAGAGATATCATGGTTTCTAGCATGGCCCCACCAGACTACCTACAGAGAGATATCATGGTTTCTAGCATGGCCCCACCAGACTACCTACAGAGAGATATCGTGGTTTCTAGCATGGCCCCACCAGACTACCTACAGAGAGATATCATGGTTTCTAGCATGGCCCCACCAGACTACCTACAGAGAGATATCATGGTTTCTAGCATGGCCCCACCAGACTACCTACAGAGAGATATCATGGTTTCTAGCATGGCTCCACCAGACTACCTACAGAGAGATATCATGGTTTCTAGCATGGCCCCACCAGACTACCTACAGAGAGATATCATGGTTTCTAGCATGGCCCCACCAGACTACCTACAGAGAGATATCATGGTTTCTAGCATGGCCCCACCAGACTACCTACAGAGAGATATCATGGTTTCTAGCATGGCCCCACCAGACTACCTACAGAGAGATATCATGGTTTCTAGCATGGCCCCACCAGACTACCTACAGAGAGATATCATGGTTTCTAGCATGGCCCCACCAGACTACCTACAGAGAGATATCATGGTTTCTAGCATGGCCCCACCAGACTACCTACAGAGAGATATCATGGTTTCTAGCATGGCCCCACCAGACTACCTACAGAGAGATATCATGGTTTCTAGCATGGCCCCACCAGACTACCTACAGAGAGATATCATGGTTTCTAGCATGGCCCCACCAGACTACCTACAGAGAGATATCATGGTTTCTAGCATGGCCCCACCAGACTACCTACAGAGAGATATCATGGTTTCTAGCATGGCCCCACCAGACTACCTACAGAGAGATATCATGGTTTCTAGCATGGCCCCACCAGACTACCTACAGAGAGATATCGTGGTTTCTAGCATGGCCCCACCAGACTACCTACAGAGAGATATCGTGGTTTCTAGCATGGCCCCACCAGACTACCTACAGAGAGATATCATGGTTTCTAGCATGGCCCCACCAGACTACCTACAGAGAGATATCATGGTTTCTAGCATGGCCCCACCAGACTACCTACAGAGAGATATCGTGGTTTCTAGCATGGCTCCACCAGACTACCTACAGAGAGATATCATGGTTTCTAGCATGGCCCCACCAGACTACCTACAGAGGTACAGTGGGGGAAAAAAGTATTTGATCCCCTGCTGATTTTGTACGTTTGCCCACTTACAAATAAATTATCAGTCTATAATTTTAATGATAGGTTTATATGAACAGTGAGAGACAGAATAACTACAAAAAAATCCAGAAAAACACATGTCAAAAATGTTATAAAATGATTTCCATTTTAATGAGGGAAATAAGTATTTGACCCCTCTGCAAAACCCTTGTTGGCAATCACAGATGTCAGACGTTTCTTGTAGTTGGCCACCAGGTTTGCACACATCTCAGGAGGGATTTTGTCCCACTCCTCTTTGCAGATCTTCTCCAAGTCATTAAGGTTTCGAGGCTGACGTTTGGCAACTCGAACCTTCAGCTCCCTCCACAGATTTTCTATGGGATTAAGGTCTGGAGACTGGCTAGGCCACTCCAGGACCTTAATGTGCTTCTTCTTGAGCCACTCCTTTGTTGCCTTGGCCGTGTGTTTTGGGTCATTGTCATGCTGGAATACCCATCCACGACCCATTTTCAATGCCCTGACTGAGGGAAGGAGGTTCTCACCCAAGATTTGACAGTACATGGCCCCGTCAAATGATGCGGTGAAGTTGTCCTGTCCCCTTAGCAGAAAAACACCCCCAAAGCATAATGTTTCCACCTCCATGTTTGACGGTGGAGATGGTGTTCTTGGGGTCATAGGCAGCATTCCTCCTCCTCCAAACACGGCGAGTTGAGTTGATGCCAAAGAGCTCCATTTTGGTCTCATCTGACCACAACACTTTCACCAGTTGTCCTCTGAATCATTCAGATGTTCATTGGCAAACTTCAGCCGAGCATGTATATGTATTCTTGAGCAGGGGGACCTTGCGGGCGCTGCAGGATTTCAGTCCTTCACGGCGTAGTGTGTTACCAATTGTTTTCTTGGTGACACTGGTCCCAGCTGCCTTGAGATGATTGACAAGATCCTCCCGTGTAGTTCTGGGCTGATTCCTGATTCCCCAGGCCGAGGGAGATTGACAGTTCTTTAGTGTTTCTTCCATTTGCGAATAATCGCACCAACTGTTGTCACCTTCTCACCAAGCTGCTTGGCGATGGTCTTGTAGCCCATTCCAGCCTTGTGTAGCTCTACAATCTTGTCCCTGACATCCTTGGAGAGCTTTTGGTCTTGGCCATGGTGGAGAGTTTGGAATCTGATTGATTGATTGCTTCTGTGGACATGTGTCTTTTATACAGGTAACAAGCTGCGGTTAGGAGCCCTTCCTTTAAGAGTGTGCTCATAATCTCAGCTCGTTACCTGTATAAAAGACACCTGGGAGCCAGAAATCTTTCTGATTGAGAGGGGGTCAAATACTTATTTCCCTCATTAAAATGCAAATCAATTTATAACATTTTTGACATGCGTTTTTCTGGATATTTTTGTTGTTATTCTGACTCTCACTGTTCATATAAACCTCCCATTAAAATTATAGACTGATCCTTTCTTTATCAGTGGGCAAACGTACAAAATCAGCAGGGGATCAAATACTTTTTCCCCCCACTGTATATTGGCCATACACCACAAACCCCAGAGGTGCCTTATTGCTTAAATAACATTTTCTCTTTGATTAATTTCAGCTCTGTGTCCTCTCAATAACAAGGATTGAGTCCCAAATGGCACCCTATTCCCTATATAGTGCACTACTGTTGACCAGGGACCATAGGCCTCTGTTATTGAGAGGGAATAGGGTGCCATCTGGGATGCATCCAAGGTCATTGTAGGAATATTTGAATGACTTTGAGATTATTCAGATTAAACATAATTAGGAATAATTTACTAGGATTAATTAGCTTTTCATCATAACAATACTTGCGATAATTGCCCTGAAGAGTTGTGGCTAATTATGATATAATTAAGTCATAACAGAGTGGACAGAGAAAAATATTGTAAATTGTAGATTGTAAAACAGAGGACTTGGGTATTGACTAGGAGTGTAGACCCTGTTTACCACTCAGTTGGGACCAGGTTGTAAAACAGAGGACTTGGGTATTGACTAGGAGTGTAGACCCTGTTTACCACTCAGTTGGGACCAGGTTGTAAAACAGAGGACTTGGGTATTGACTAGGAGTGTAGACCCTGTTTACCACTCAGTTGGGACCAGGTTGTAAAACAGAGGACTTGGGTATTGACTAGGAGTGTAGACCCTGTTTACCACTCAGTTGGGACCAGGTTGTAAAACAGAGGACTTGGGTATTGACTAGGAGTGTAGACCCTGTTTACCACTCAGTTGGGACCAGGTTGTAAAACAGAGGACTTGGGTATTGACTAGGAGTGTAGACCCTGTTTACCACTCAGTTGGGACCAGGTTGTAAAACAGAGGACTTGGGTATTGACTAGGAGTGTAGACCGTGTTTACCACTCAGTTGGGACCAGGTTGTAAAACAGAGGACTTGGGTATTGACTAGGAGTGTAGACCCTGTTTACCACTCAGTTGGGACCAGGTTGTAAAACAGAGGACTTGGGTATTGACTAGGAGTGTAGACCCTGTTTACCACTCAGTTGGGACCAGGTTGTAAAACAGAGGACTTGGGTATTGACTAGGAGTGTAGACCGTGTTTACCACTCAGTTGGGAACAGAGTTAGATTGGATTAGAGATTAGAGAAACTTCACTATCCCATCACGGGGAAATTAATTTGGTCATGTGCTTAACAAGACTGTCCTCTTGCTCTGTCTCTGTCCTACTCTCTCTCAGTCTCAGTCTCAGTCTCTCTCTCTCAGTCTCGGTCTCAGTCTCTCTCTCTCTCTGTCTCTCTCTCTCTCTCTCCCCTTTAATTCCCCTCTCTTCTTTCCTCCTTGGTCTGGTGTCAATAAAATCTACCAGGAGTGACCATATTCCCACCAGTCTCTGCTGGTCTACCAGGAGTGACCATGCTCCCACCAGTCTCTGCTGGTCTACCAGGAGTGACCATGCTCCCACCAGTCTCTGCTGGTCTACCAGGAGTGACCATACTATTTCCATAAAGTGTCATGATTGAGATGGTAATGCTTTCTGCCGTAGGGAAGAATCCTATTTAATGTAAATATGAATATATACATTAACGGACATGATTGGCTCTGAAGGTCCTTGGCATCACGGTCCTTGGCGTCATGGCAACCCTACACGATTAACCCGCCTTGACGACAAGGCTGAGTCGGCGTGAGCCCCGGGTTGACTTACAAACTTCAAAGAGTCTCTTTCTTTTTTAAATCCTTCCCTCCTCCCCTTTTTTGTCCATTTGCTAATCCTCTTTTTTAGAAGGTTGTTTTTCTTCTCCTCCCCTGCTGCTCTGGTAGAGAGGGATTATTTCTCCTCGTGGTGCTCTCCTCCCCTGCTGCTCTGATAGAGAGGGATTATTTCTCCTCGTGGTGCTCTCCTCCCCTGCTGCTCTGGTAGAGAGGGATTATTTCTCCTCGTGGTGCTCTCCTCCCCTGCTGCTCTGGTAGAGAGGGATTATTTCTCCTCGTGGTGCTCTCCTCCCCTGCTGCTCTGGTAGAGAGGGATTATTTCTCCTCGTGGTGCTCTCCTCCCCTGCTGCTCTGGTAGAGAGGGATTATTTCTCCTCGTGGTGCTCTCCTCCCCTGCTGCTCTGGTAGAGAGGGATTATTTCTCCTCGTGGTGCTCTCCTCCCCTGCTGCTCTGGTAGAGAGGGATTATTTCTCCTCGTGGTGCTCTCCTCCCCTGCTGCTCTGGTAGAGAGGGATTATTTCTCCTCGTGGTGCTCTCCTCCCCTGCTGCTCTGGTAGAGAGGGATTATTTCTCCTCGTGGTGCCCTCCTCCCCTGCTGCTCTGGTAGAGAGGGATTATTTCTCCTCGTGGTGCTATCCTCCCCTGCTGCTCTGGTAGAGAGGGATTATTTCTCCTCGTGGTGCTATCCGGGGTAGATAGACCACCTACAAGTGGTCTTGCTATAATGGCCTGGTTATTATGGTCTTGGATGACTCATGTCTATGGCCTTGTCAGAGAGCCAGACGGGAGGCTAGGTTCCAAATGGCACCCTACGTAGTGCACTACTTCTGACCAGAGCCCTAATCCCTAAATGGTGCACTACTTCTGACCAGAGCCCTAATCCCTACGTAGTGCACTACTTCTGACCAGAGCCTTATGTATGGGCCCTAATCCCTACGTAGTGCACTACTTCTGACCAGAGCCTTATGTATGGGCCCTAATCACTACGTTGTGCACTACTTCTGACCAGAGCCTTATGTATGGGCCCTAATCCCTACGTAGTGCACTACTGTATATAGTGAATATGGTGCGGTTAGGGGATGTAGCCCACTGCTTTCCTCCTTTATGGGGGGGAGTAAGAAGACACTTCCACAGGGATTCATCCAGCCTAGCAGAGGACAACCTACTGCCTGTTTGCTGGATCACTCTCACTCACACACACACACACACACACACACACACACACACACACACACACACACTCAGACACACACTCAGACACACACACACACACACACACACACACACACACACACACACACACACACACACACACACACACACACACACACACACACACACACACAGAAGACAACCCACTGGCTTCTCGCTGGATCACTCTGTTGTTGAATTATAGTGCATAACGCAGCATATGAACAACCCCTTCAAAATGCTAACTACTAAGGAACATGTATGGAAGAAGCGTGTTAGCCAGAGTGATTGGGAACAACAGTAACGCTAGCAGACGTGCTAATGATTATCGCATCAGCTGTCATGATACCTGTCGTGTGGATGGTATTGCTCAGTTAGTAACTGAAGGCTGATGTTATGTCGTGTGGTGTGAAGACAACAGCCAACAGCGACTGCTGCCTCCTTCTCACCTAACCTCCCGTTTCCTCCCCTCCTCCCGTTTCCTCCCCTCCTCCCATTTCCACCCCTCCTCCCCTCCTCCCATTTCCTCCCGTTTCCTCCCCTCTTCCACCTCTCCCGTTTCCACCCCTCCTCCCGTTTCCCCCCCTCTTCCCTTTTCCAGTTTCCTCCCGTTTCCTCCCCTCTTCCACCTCTCCCGTTTCCACCCCTCCTTCCCTCCTCCCGTTTCCTCCCCTCTTCCACCTCTCCCGTTTCCACCCCACCTCCCGTTTCCTCCCCTCCTCCCGTTTCCTCCCCTCCTCCCTCTGTCGTCCCCCACAGCAGAGGAAAGGTCGCCACATTTAAAACAATAAAGCTGTCTGGGGTGGTAAATTCTGCCACTTCTGATGGGGCCATCCATCACAGTGAAGAGTATAACAGAATATATACGACCTGACTGGGGTGTATAACAGAATATATACGACCTGACTGGGGTGTATAACAGAATATATAAGACCTGACTGGGGTGTATAACAGAATATATAAGACCTGACTGGGGTGTATAACAGAATATATAAGACCTGACTGGGGTGTATAACAGAATATATAAGACCTGACTGGGGTGTATAACAGAATATATACGACCTGACTGGGGTGTATAACAGAATATATAAGACCTGACTGGGGTGTATAACAGAATATATAAGACCTGACTGGGGTGTATAACAGAATATATAAGACCTGACTGGGGTGTATAACAGAATATATAAGACCTGACTGGGGTGTATAACAGAATATATAAGACCTGACTGGGGTGTATAACAGAATATATAAGACCTGACTGGGGTGTATAACAGAATATATAAGACCTGACTGGGGTGTATAACAGAATATATAAGACCTGACTGGGGTGTATAACAGAATATATAAGACCTGACTGGGGTGTATAACAGAATATATAAGACCTGACCGGGGGCTTGGGGGCCGAGGGACTGTGCTTAGGTCGATAGTCACATAGCCCTGGAGTGCTCTCCTGATGCTTGTTTAGTTTCCTCTACGAGTTGTGTATCGCGGATGGGGTTCACTGGGACCGATGGCCATTTTGTCTCCTGGACAGTTATGAAGGATCAGGGAGGGAGATGGACCTGGCAGCTTTCAGGAAGCACATCACAATGCCTTTCTAATGGGCTCATCTGGAAACTAAACCAGAGGGTCAATATTTGGAGACGCAGTGTGTGATGATAGATTATAGAGCTACACAAACATAGGGGGAGAGGGAGGGAGGGAGGGAGGGAGGAGAGAGAGAGAGAGAGAGGAGAGAGAGAGATAGGGAGAGAGGGAGGGAGGGAGGGAGGGAGGGAGGGAGGGAGGGAGGGAGGAGGGAGGGAGGGAGGGAGGGAGGGAGGAGGGAGGGAGGGAGGGAGGGAGGGAGAGAGGGAGAGAGGGAGAGAGAGAGGGAGGGAGGGAGGGAGAGAGAGAGAGAGAGAGAGAGAGAGAGAGAGAGAGAGAGAGAGAGAGAGAGAGAGAGATGGATAGTGATCCCAGGTAAACAGGGCTTAAGGAACATATCACTGGATGGGCTTATGGGGAGAAGACAGGGGGATAATGTAAAGATCTCTCTCCTTGACTCCAGGATAATGTAGTCATCGGGACAAAGTGTGTTTCTCCAGTTGTCCTCCTCAGTTGCTATCGCTCTGTGGCTGTGTGACATCAGCTGCCTCTCTGACTGTCCCCGACTCTGTACCCTTTACCTCTGCTCTGTCACTGGCTGGCTGGCTGGCTGACTAGTTGATTGGCCGGCTGACCGACTGGTTGACTGACTGACTGACTAGCTGATAGGCCGGCTGACTGACTGGTTGACTGACTGACTAACTAGCTGATTGGCCGGCTGACTGGCTGTTTGACTGACTGACTGACTAGCTGATTGGCCAGCTGACTGACTGACTAGCTAATTGGCCGGCTGGCTGGCTGTTTGACTGACTGACTGACTAGATGATTGGCCGGCTGACTGGCTGGTTGACTGACTAGCTGATTGGCTGGTTGACTGACTAACTAGTTGATTGGCTGGTTGACTGACTGACTAGTTGATTGGCCGGCCGGCTGACTGGCTGGTTGACTGACTAACTGACTAGCTGATTGGCCGGCCAGTTGACTGACTAACTAGCTGATTGGCCACACCCCCACCCCCAACCCCCACCCCCTCTCTCTTTGAAAGGCTGCAGAGGAGGATAGTGTGTGATGGGGGAGTACAGGAAGTTAAACTGTCCATCTAGAATCTCTGTTTATTCCTGTGAGCTGGTGACAGTGATGGGGGAGTACAGGAAGTTAAACTGTCCATCTAGAATCTCTGTTTATTCCTGTGAGCTGGTGACAGTGATGGGGGAGTACAGGAAGTGTCACGTCCTGACCTTAGAAAGCTGTTATTTTCTATGGTAGAGTAGGTCAGGGCGTGACAGGGGGGGGTTTCTAGTTTATTTTTTCTATGTTGTCAGGTTCTAGTTTTGTATTTCTATGTTGGGTTTTGTTTGGGATGATCTCCAATTAGAGGCAGCTGGTCCTCGTTGTCTCTAATTGGAGATCATACTTAAGTAGGGTTTTTTTCTACCTGGGTTTGTGGGAGATTGTTTTTGAGTACATGTATGGTCACTCTGCGTCACGGTTTGTTGTTTTTGTTATTCAGTTTATTTATATGTATTGCATAGTTTCACAGTGAAAATAAAATGTGGAACGACACACACGCTGCACTTTGGTCCGTTCCTCCTTCCTACGACAGCCATGACAGGAAGTTAAACTGTCCATCTAGAATCTCTGTTTATTCCTGTGAGCTGGTGACAGTAATGGGACCCCTTTGGGACATGCCACAAAGCCCTCGTTCCCTGTCCTCCCCTGTCTTCCCTTCCTCATCAGGAAGACTGTCACTCACAGCACTTTGAAACCAGTGACTCAGCAGTGTCTGTATCTCTATGGGACTGGGGTGTGTGTGTGTGTGTGTGTGTGTGTGTGTGTGTGTGTGTGTGTGTGTGTGTGTGTGTGTGTGTGTGTGTGTGTGTCTGTCTGTCTGCATTGGAATATGGCTGTCATTGGCACCTTCGCCGGGGCGAGGGTTCAGGTTGCCCTGCCAACGAGTGACTGACGTCACCATGCCGATGCGACGAGCAGCGAGCTGAGACCATCGAGCTGAGCTCAGGTCCCTGGAGAGGTCGTAGGTCGCAGAGCAGAGGACAGCGAGACATGACAGAGCAGGTTACAGCCAGTTCAGCTGCTACAGGGATGTGACTATGACTGGGATGCTCACTGGTCTGTGAGGACCAACCACTGTAGACAGAATCCCTGGTCTGTGAGGACCAACCACTGTAGACAGAATCCCTGGTCTGTGAGGACCAACCACTGTAGACAGAATCCCTGGTCTGTGAGGACCAACCACTGTAGACAGAATCCCTGGTCTGTGAGGACCAACCACTGTAGACAGAATCCCTGGTCTGTGGGGACCAACCACTGTAGACAGAATCCCTGGTCTGTGAGGACCAACCACTGTAGACAGAATCCCTGGTCTGTGGGGACCAACCCAACCACTGTAGACAGAATCCCTGGTCTGTGGGGACCAACCAACCACTGTAGACAGAATCCCTGGTCTGTGAGGACCAACCACTGTAGACAGAATCCCTGGTCTGTGAGGACCAACCACTGTAGACAGAATCCCTGGTCTGTGAGGACCAACCAACCACTGTAGACAGAATCCCTGGTCTGTGAGGACCAACCACTGTAGACAGAATCCCTGGTCTGTGGGGACCAACCAACCACTGTAGATAGAATCCCTGGTCTGTGGGGACCAACCAACCACTGTAGACAGAATCCCTGGTCTGTGGGGACCAACCAACCACTGTAGATAGAATCCCTGGTCTGTGGGGACCAACCAACCACTGTAGACAGAATCCCTGGTCTGTGAGGACCAACCACTGTAGACAGAATCCCTGGTCTGTGGGGACCAACCACTGTAGACAGAATCCCTGGTCTGTGAGGACCAACCAACCACTGTAGACAGAATCCCTGGTCTGTGAGGACCAACCCAACCACTGTAGACAGAATCCCTGGTCTGTGGGGACCAACCACTGTAGACAGAATCCCTGGTCTGTGAGGACCAACCACTGTAGACAGAATCCCTGGTCTGTGGGGACCAACCAACCACTGTAGACAGAATCCCTGGTCTGTGAGGACCAACCAACCACTGTAGATAGAATCCCTGGTCTGTGGGGACCAACCAACCACTGTAGACAGAATCCCTGGTCTGTGGGGACCAACCACTGTAGACAGAATCCCTGGTCTGTGAGGACCAACCACTGTAGACAGAATCCCTGGTCTGTGGGGACCAACCAACCACTGTAGACAGAATCCCTGGTCTGTGAGGACCAACCAACCACTGTAGACAGAATCCCTGGTCTGTGGGGACCAACCACTGTAGACAGAATCCCTGGTCTGTGAGGACCAACCAACCACTGTAGACAGAATCCCTGGTCTGTGAGGACCAACCAACCACTGTAGATAGAATCCCTGGTCTGTGAGGACCAACCACTGTAGACAGAATCCCTGGTCTGTGAGGACCAACCCAACCACTGTAGACAGAATCCCTGGTCTGTGAGGACCAACCACTGTAGACAGAATCCCTGGTCTGTGAGGACCAACCAACCACTGTAGACAGAATCCCTGGTCTGTGAGGACCAACCAACCACTGTATATAGAGAAACCAACATGAGACTAGAGAAGGACAACATGAGACTAGAGAAGGACAACATGAGACTAGAGAAGGACAACATGAGACTAGTGGTGGTATAATGGGTCAGGAAGGCTAGTGATGCTAGAGAAGGACAACATGAGACTAGAGAAGGACAACATGAGACTAGAGAAGGACAACATGAGACTAGAGAAGGACAACATGAGACTAGAGAAGGACAACATGAGACTAGTGGTGGTATAATGGGTCAGGAAGGCTAGTGATGCTAGAGAAGGACAACATGAGACTAGAGAAGGACAACATGAGACTAGTGGTGGTATAATGGGTCAGGAAGGCTAGTGATGCTAGAGCCAGATGCTGAAACACAGCTGAGCAGTAAACAAACCACTGCTACAGTCTAGTGATGGTTCCTGTTCCTGTGGCTGAGAGCAGCACTACAACACTACAGCTAGTCTCCTGCTGTCAGACATACACACATACACCACTACGACAAGCATGTTATCTCTACAAACTGATTGGAGGAACTCTCTCACCGCCACGGGAACCCGCTGAAAACACAACTCAATTTAAACTCAATCTCCACATCAACCACTGGCCCAGCAATCGCTGGTTGCTATAGCAACCACAATCGCAATCACACCACTATCACCAAAATAGGCTTGACATCAAAACCCAGGGCGAGGTGTTATAAACCCAGGGGGAGGTGTTATAAACCCAGGGGGTGTTATAAACCCAGGGGGAGGGGTTATAAACCCAGGAGGTGTTATAAACCCAGGGGGAGGTGTTATAAACCCAGGAGGTGTTATAAACCCAGGGGGAGGTGTTATAAACCCAGGGGGAGGTGTTATAAACCCAGTGGGGAGGTGTTATAAACCCAGGGGAGGTGTTATAAACCTAGGGGAGGTGTTATAAACCCAGGGGGAGGTGTTATAAACCCAGGGGAGGTGTTATAAACCCAGGGGAGGTGTTATAAACCCAGGGGAGGTGTTATAAACCTAGGGGGAGGTGTTATAAACCCAGGGGAGGTGTTATAAACCCAGGGGAGGTGTTATAAACCCAGGGGAGGTGTTATAAACCCAGGGGAGGTGTTATAAACCCAGGGGAGGTGTTATAAACCCAGGGGAGGTGTTATAAACCCAGGGGAGGTGTTATAAACCCAGGGGGAGGTGTTATAAACCCAGGGGAGGTGTTATAAACCCAGGGGAGTTGTTATAAACCCAGGGGAGGTGTTATAAACCCAGGGGGAGGTGTTATAAACCCAGGGGAGGTGTTATAAACCCAGGGGAGGTGTTATAAACCCAGGGGGAAGTGTTATAAACCCAGGGGAGGTGTTATAAACCCAGGGGTAGGTGTTATAAACCCAGGGGGACCTATCTGATGGCTGCGGTGCTGATATGAACCCGGCTTCACTGCATATGACAGCAATGTGTGTGAAGGTAGAGCTGGTGTGTGTGTGTGTGTGTGTGTGTGTGTGTGTGTGTGTGTGTGTGTGTGTGTGTGTGTGTGTGTGTGTGTGTGTGTGTGTGTGTGTGTGTGTGTGTGTGTGTGTGTGTGTGTGTGTGTGTGTGTGTGTGTGTGTGTGTGTGTGTGTGTGTGTGTGTGTGTTTGTGTACCAGATGAAGGTAGAGCTGGTGTGTGTGTGTGTGTGTTTGTGTACCAGATGAAGGTAGAGCTGGTGTGTGTGTGTGTGTTTGTGTACCAGATGAAGCTAGAGCTGGTGTGTGTGTGTGTGTTTGTGTACCAGATGAAGGTAGAGCTGGTGTGTGTGTGTGTGTTTGTGTACCAGATGAAGGTAGAGCTGGTGTGTGTGTGTGTGTTTGTGTACCAGATGAAGGTAGAGCTGGTGTGTGTGTGTGTGTTTGTGTACCAGATGAAGGTAGAGCTGGTGTGTGTGTGTGTGTTTGTGTACCAGATGAAGGTAGAGCTGGTGTGTGTGTGTTGCTAGTCTAGCAAACAATGTGACATTTCTTCCCAGGATCTAATTACTAGCCAGCCAGAGGTGTAATTTCCCCCCTCGCTCCGTCGCCACGAGAGTGTGTGTGTGTGAGTGTAAGAATGCTAAACGGTTAGCAGTGAGCTAGCTCTCTGTATGAACCTCCTCACCTCCCGCTGTGGCACAAAATGGATGCTGAGACATTACATTATTGCCTCTCTGTGGACACACAGCAGGGAGGATGGACAGGGGAAGATAGAGGGGAAGAAAGAGAGAGAGAGAGAGAGAGAGAGAGAGAGAGGGAGAGAGCAAAAGAGAGAGAGGGGGTAGGAAAGAGAGAGAGAGGGAGAGAGGGAGAGAGAGGGAGAGAGAGGGAGAGAGAGAGAGAGGGGGTAGAAAGAGAGAGAGAGAGAGAGCGAGAGAGAGAGAGAGAGAGAGAGAGAGAGAGCGAGAGAGAGAGAGGAGAGAGAGAGAGAGAGAGAGAGAGAGAGGGGGGGTAGAAAGGAGAGAGAGAGAGATATGGAGAGATAACCGTGTGGGCATCTAGGAAGTATAATTATGGGTTAGTGACGCAGCATGAATCACACACAGGGGATCCATAACCAGCGGGCCGTTCTCTGTTTACCTCAGCTACTTCTGATAAATAGAAAAGACCCAGAAAAGTCCATGATAATGAAACAGTAACAGATGACGAGGAGGAAACTGGTATTCTCACCACAGGAGAATAGAGGTCTTGAAATACTCTTGGAATACACAGAAAACAATAACACAAAAACACTCCACATTCCACATTCCACACCAAATGAAAGGTACTCTGAGAACCATTGTGAACCATTGGTGGTGCTGGTAAAGTTGAATTAGGTTGACCCAGTTAATAACACATTATAACTCTAGCAGGGGCCTTCATCAACACCAGGTATCTGTTCAGTTATTTCATGGTCCTTCATCAAGACCAGGTGTCTGTTCAGTTATTTCATGGTCCTTCATCAAGACCAGGTATCTGTTCCGTTATTTCATGGTCCTTCATCAAGACCAGGTATCTGTTCAGTTATTTCATGGTCCTTCATCAACACCAGGTATCTGTTCAGTTATTTCATGGTCCTTCATCAAGACCAGGTGTCTGTTCAGTTATTTCATGGTCCTTCATCAAGACCAGGTATCTGTTCCGTTATTTCATGGTCCTTCATCAAGACCAGGTATCTGTTCAGTTATTTCATGGTCCTTCATCAAGACCAGGTATCTGTTCAGTTATTTCATGGTCCTTCATCAACACCAGGTATCTGTTCAGTTATTTCATGGTCCTTCATCAAGACCAGGTATCTGTTCCGTTATTTCATGGTCCTTCATCAAGACCAGCTGTCGGTCAGTTATTTCATGGTCCTTCGTCAACACCAGGTATCTGTTCAGTTATTTCATGGTCCTTCATCAAGACCAGCTGTCTGTCAGTTATTTCATGGTCCTTCATCAAGACCAGGTATCTGTTCAGTTATTTCATGGTCCTTCATCAAGACCAGGTATCTGTTCAGTTATTTCATGGTCCTTCATCAAGACCAGGTATCTGTTCAGTTATTTCATGGTCCTTCATCAAGACCAGGTATCTGTTCAGTTATTTCATGGTCCTTCATCAAGACCAGGTATCTGTTCAGTTATTTCATGGTCCTTCATCAACACCAGGTATCTGTTCAGTTATTTCATGGTCCTTCATCAACACCAGGTATCTGTTCAGTTATTTCATGGTCCTTCATCAAGACCAGGTATCTGTTCAGTTATTTCATGGTCCTTCATCAAGACCAGGTATCTGTTCAGTTATTTCATGGTCCTTCATCAAGACCAGGTATCTGTTCAGTTATTTCATGGTCCTTCATCAAGACCAGGTATCTGTTCAGTTATTTCATGGTCCTTCATCAAGACCAGGTATCTGTTCAGTTATTTCATGGTCCTTCATCAAGACCAGGTATCTGTTCAGTTATTTCATGGTCCTTCATCAAGACCAGGTATCTGTTCAGTTATTTCATGGTCCTTCATCAACACCAGGTATCTGTTCAGTTATTTCATGGTTCTTCATCAACACCAGGTATCTGTTCAGTTATTTCATGGTCCTTCATCAACACCAGGTATCTGTTCAGTTATTTCATGGTCCTTCATCAACACCAGGTATCTGTTCAGTTATTTCATGGTCCTTCATCAAGACCAGGTATCTGTTCAGTTATTTCATGGTTTTTCCAGACAGATTGTTGACTATTCTGTATATTGTTTTCTATATTCACTGTAAATCACTTTGCGTTTGAAAATAACCCCAAAATAAATCACAAAGGAAAAACCATATTATTACATCATTCACAAAGTGTCAGCAGATATTTCCATGATGAACTATGAGACATTAAGGGAACATACGTGAGCTCTTGAAGTCCTTCTTCTTGAGTTTCCTCCTGATCATGGTTCCTCTGGGGCTGGTGGGGTACATGTTCCTGGGCAGGGTGCTCATGTTGAGGGAACTCAGACTGTAGGCACTCATAGAGGTAGGAGAGAAGGATGAGCCTAGAGCTGTAGGAGGAGGACAGAGGGAGGAGAAGAGAGAGGGATTAGAAAAGAGAGAGATAGAGAAGAGAGAGGGATGGAGAAGAGAGGTATGAGAAAATAGAGGGAATAGAAAAGAGAGAGGGATGGATAAGAGAGAGGGATGGAGAAGAGAAACAAGTGAATAACATGAAGGGATGGGTGTCATTGGAATGCAAAAGGTAAACTAACTGCACCTAACATACTGTAACCTCAAATAGAGAAACCTCATCATCTAACAAACTGTAACCTCAAATAGAGAAACCTCATCACCTAACATACTGTAACCTCAAATAGAGAAACCTCATCACCTAACATACTGTAACCTCAAATAGAGAAACCTCATCACCTAACAAACTGTAACCCCAAATAGAGAAACCTCATCACCTAACATACTGTAACCTCAAATAGAGAAACCTCATCACCTAACAAACTGTAACCCCAAATAGAGAAACCTCATCACCTAACATACTGTAACCTCAAATAGAGAAACCTCATCACCTAACAAACTGTAACCCCAAATAGAGAAACCTCATCACCTAACATACTGTAACCTCAAATAGAGAAACCTCATCACTGTCACGTCCTGGCCAGTATAAGGTTAATTGGTATTGTAGTTTGGTCAGGACGTGGCAGAGGGTATTCGTTTTATGTGGTTCGGGGTGGTGTGTTTGTTGAAGGGGCATTTGATTGAAGTATTCCGGGGTTTTTGGGCACTGTTTGGTTTTCATGTATTCTATGTTTAGTCTAGTATGTCTGTTTCTATGTTTGGTTAATTGGGGTTAGGACTCTCAGTTGAAGGCAGGTGTTGTCTATCTGCCTTTG